>NC_048444.1:2234457-2509938 GCF_004353265.1 Vitis riparia
AGGGCAGACCTCCATCCTATTACATTATTGGTGGATTTGTTTTTACAGCAGTATCTGTTCCATATCTGCGTTCTGAGGTACACATTTTGACCATGTCTTTGCTCCACATGTGTGTGCATTCATATATAATTTTTATTTTTATATCTGCATTAACTTGTCCACTGTTGTGGAGATGATTCAACTTGTATTATATTGTTTTGACTGTAGGAATTTTTTAGTTCTCTAGATTGGAGTATTACTCTTCTTCTGTCCTTTGTAATTTCTTTGTAAGACTGGCAACCTTTTATTTCCACTTCTTTTATTGAGACCAGACTGTCCTGACCACAGTATTATCGATTAAAACTTGGAGAAGGATGAGGAATCATTAAGGTAAAAAAGGGAAAAAAACACAGTAAAGAAAACACCTAAAACAAACCAAATCCCAGCCCCACACTCCATTATCCCAATCCAAGCCATAAACCCCTTCTTGAGGAGGTCACCAAGACACAGTCAGTCCATATCATGTTGAAGAAATAACCACTATGAAGTCCCTTTCAACCATACAATTCTAGGACCGCCTGGACTTCATCAACTGGTGAATGACTCATGGAATGAATATAAAATATATTGATTCTATATGGAAAAAAAAAAGGGCTCTTATTTGTGAGGATGCATGTATTATCGTCAACCTGTCCTTATTCTGACCCAGACCTTGTTCCAACTGTCAAGAGTATGCTACAGCTCTTCTTGGTCCACTCAACTCTGATCGTCACTTCTAACATATCAATAATAAATAGGAGCTTTTATGAATAGTAGGAAATTGTGCCTAGCAAGTTTAATCCTAGCCCATTTGTTGTTTTGCTGCTTGATAAGTGGCAATTCCCCTTCCTCATATGGATGTGCAACTCTGTGGTAAAATATTATGCACAGAGTAAAATGGTAGAACAGTAAGCTGATATTGTGTTGGTTTCCTTTTGGTTCAAATGGGCAAACCAGTTCTCTCTTGGGCTATCAGGACAGATGGCACAGCAAATGCCCTGTGGATGTAAAGTTTTCTTCAGGATGTGTGTCCTACCCAACCATGTGTATAAAAAATCTTGGAAACTCTATTTCACATTAAGAATTACAATAAGGAATGTCGATAAGATATTAGATGCTATACCTGCTAGAGTCTTGCCTTTTTCTTTTTCCCCCCTTAAATTTTTTCTGCTAGAGAGTTGGTTCATGCTTCTGTGCTTGATTTGCTCATTGAATCATTTTTATCCACATAGGATAATGTCTTAATTATGTCAAGCAGTTGACCTCTTGGAGGATTTCTGCCTTTAATTGATGTCTATGATGTAACTTAGTATCTACTTTTTAGGAGCTACCCACTCAGGGTTGAGTTTGTAAACAAAGTGTTAGATTTTGTTGCTTCTTAACTTCTGTTTTTGCACTCATATATAGTACGGCAAGGATTATGAATTTGATGCTCCAGTCAAGCTGTTGGATAAGCATCTGTACTCAATGGCACAATCCGTCGATGAACAACTTGTTGTGGTTGCTCAGGTCTCTCTCTCTCTCTTTTTCTCTCTCTCCTGTCAAATTGATGGATAAGAGTCTGCACTCAGTGTCTGTATTTTATCTTCCTCGTATCGTTCATGACATTCATCCACATGAATCCTCAAGTTTTCTGATCCTGAACCCAATAAATAGCTTATGTCTAAATTTGTGACAGGTGCTTGTGGCAGACATTAATATTGGATATGAGGAAATTGTCAATACACAGGTCAGAAAAAGCTTTGAATACAAACTTGATGATTAACATTGCCCAATTACTTTCATAATAAAGTTTTTCCCTTTTCTTTCTTTTGGCATGTGAATATAGGTTCTTTCTTTCAATGGTAAGCCTGTAAAGAATCTGAAGAGCCTGGCCACCATGGTTGAGAGTTGTGATGATGAATTTTTAAAATTCGAACTGGAATATCAACAGGTTTTCTCTCTCTCTCTCTCTCTCTCTCTCTCTCTCTATCTATCTATCTATCTCCGAGCTTTGCTGAGTTTGTGTTGTTCCTTTTCATGCAGATAGTGGTCCTCCAAACTAAAACTGCCAAAGCAGCAACTTTAGATATTTTAACAACACATTGCATACCTTCAGCTATGTCAGATGATCTCAAGACATGAAAAGAGATCTGGTGGAAGTGTATGCCAGTTTTTTGCCTAACCCTGTAATCAACTTCCGCACTTCCCTCCTACTGTGGGTGCTGTAACAAAATGCAGTTCCACCCGCTTGAGTGCTGTGGAAGCCAGAAATCTGTTGATGCTTGTTGATATCTTCTGCATTTTCATTTGTTGATGCAGGCTACGGAGTCGCGTTTTGGATAGTTCTGTAATACTTAGGCACATCTCAATGGGGACTGAGATGCTGCTTTCCCATATTTTGTTGGAAGCAAGTGATGAGGAAATTGCATCTGAAATTAGTGTTTTGTATCTCCAAGGTTATCAGTCACTTAGTAACAGTGCCAAATATGAATGGGAAGTTTGTTTATCGGCTCCAGTGTTATCAGTCACTCGAGATATCTTCCTATCACTTTATTATTAGCATTTTTTTTTCTGAAAAAAAATATACATTCCCAATTCATATCTAGATTACTACCTCATCGGAAGGAACATCTCAACTCATATGTTATACCATTTATAGATGAGTCATACAGTGGAGGATGCGTGTGTTCTCAGCCCAAGTTGGGGATGTATTGTACCATCTTTGCTGGAAAAAGGGTAAAAACCAGCACTTTGTGGCGCACACAAGCATTCCAACCCACCAATTCAATTCATATGATGAAGTACCTGGAGTTCCAAGCGGGTTTGTTACTTTTTCCTCATTTCTGTCCCATTCCTAGTGTGGTACTTGGGCTGGTTCAGGAGACATTATGGCATAATTTTCTTTGTGACTGCATATAACACATGATGTATTACACATTCCAACCCTTTTGAGCAGCTGGATTTTGTAAGCCTTGTGTGCATTTTTAGAAGTAAATAGGGAATCATTTGTATTAACATTGCATTATCTGCACATACTTGCTCTAAATTTCCTCCGTTTTATAGTTCTGCAATAGAGGAGCCTTTTGAGCAGATGGTGATTCCAAGCTACCGACTGTACAGTCCTCAACCATCTCTTCCTGTGCTTTCCCCCACATCACGGTGTAAAACCCCATGGTTATGATTGTGGCGCCAATGACACTGCAAAAATGGCAAGGAAAAGTATAGGCAAAATGAACCAAAAAAGGAACCCTTATAGCATTACCCCACCTGCAGGGAGATTCTTTGGTTTGTACCTTCCAAGATAGAGAGAATCACCGAGGAGCGCAACACCCATGGTAACTGCAATGATAATCGCTAATGGCTTGAACATTGCTACATAGACTGGCCCCTTCATGCGTATCGCCCAGGTGTGGATAGTATTACCTAAAAATGACCCGAAAATGCCCTAAACAGATAGACAAAGCCACATTTAGACTACAACAGTATAGCAATCTAGGCAATCACACTGCAGTGGTGGTAGTTCATTAGTTTCTCACCGAGCACACTATAGAAGCCAATGCTATTCTTGGCCTTACTATCCAAACACTCGAGTTTGGTTCTGTGACCAAACCAACAATGGCCGCCAGAAGGGACACGAATAAGTTGTAGAAAAAGACCACAGTTGGTTCTGAGGGGTACTCCTTTATGATGTGTGCCTGTAAAAACATCACCGTGTTTGAAATTTGGAAAGACTCAACTCTCAAATCACTTCAGAAGTTCTTTATGAGGATTGCAGGAGGATCATACCTGAACAATGTACCAAACTGGAGTCAGGAAATACTCGACTGAAAGGAAAAGGGCACCAATAATCCAGCTTGATTCTGATGAACGCAGAGGGTGAGGAGGTTGATGAAGTGAAATGGACGGAGATGGAGTCAATATGATTGGGGGCCCCTTATACAGAGTCACTACAAATGCCCCTGATATTGATACTATGGTGCCAATGATTTTGGCCTGGCTGCTTGAGCTTCTCAAAGCTAGCTTTTCCATCCTTTTTGTTATAAAATAAAAACAGAATCAGAACATTGGATGCTCAGAATCAAGATTCAGTCATTTCACAAAGAAATTTTCAATGATTCGGCCATTTGGTTATTGAAATAACTTGTGGTTCAAGGTCCTTCGCGTTATTTTCAGGCTAGATGATGAAGTTACGCAAAATACAAACTCTAGTTTAAGGAAAAAGACAAATAACTGGGCCCTTCCATAATGATCCAACTTTCCATATGCTGGTGGAGAAAATGGGGAAAGTTTGAGACCTCAATTCATGGTGTAGTCATTAAATATCAAGTATTCGAGCAACTCAAAAATGGATTCAGTCAGCTAGATTGTGATATGAATATATCCTACAAGTATTAAAAGAAATATCCTTTTTTTTCTTTGTGAAAAGAATACTCTTGTATTGGATTTGATGATCTCGTCTGAAAACCACCAATTGATGTCTGAGGGTTGAGTAAGACTTTTATGATATTTGACGCCAAAGGTGGGTCACCCATATGGGCGAATTGTTTCACCCCAACACATACTTTTTAGTTCAATTGAAAACTGCAGCCAAGCAGTTACACGAGGGGAAGGAGTAAAGTTCAGAACCTGAAAATGACTGCAAGTATGAAAGTAAAAGCTGGAACGAGGTTGCTGATGGCAGAAGCAAGAGTTGGGGAACTGATGTTAATGCCTCTATAACCCATTGTCTGAGATGCACACCTGCAAAACCCCACCATCCAAACACAATTAGTTCCTAATCTTTTCTGGTTTTCCACTCATTCTTCGCACTAAAACATTGTAAGCATCTTTCAATTATCCTTCAAATTCATGGGATTGCTTTGAAATTCGCAACAATAAATAATATGACTTTACCCAATTAATCCAAGTACAAAGATTTTACACAGAACGGGGAAGCTCAGTGGGGGAAGAACTCCTCTCCTGCAAAACATCGTAGATACAATTCTGAATTGGTAGTTGCATGTTGTTGGGATTCTTGTAAAAAATCAGGAAACTTGCAAAAATTTGCGAGAAAATAAGTGAGTGGGAAAGAGAGAGACCTGTGGGTAATGAAGGGTGAGGGAAGGAGAACAAGCGCAGCAATACCATAAGCATAGACCACAAAGACATGGTAGTTCAAACCCCTCAAGGTGGCTGCCTTGTACAGCGTGTTCAGGCCCACGTTAGTGCACTCCAGAGCCACCATCGCTGAAAATGACACCACATCCCTGTACCAGTCCCCCCTCCTCATCTCTTCTCCTGCTCTCTCTTTCTCTCTTTCTCTCGAGTACAAAAACACAGTTGGGTTTCAAGAATTTTCTCTGCTAACCCACCATGGAGTTGAACTTTCGGTGATCTCTATGAAAGATCATCAAAATCCACAATTGGGTTCGACGGTTTTCTGTGATCTCTATATGAGATCATCAACAAAAGTTGGCCGGCATTTGGGGGTGAATGCTGACTTGGACATCCTAGAGGGAGGAGGTTGGGTGTGGCTTAATATGGTGGAAAAAGTCATTTGCCCTGTGACATATAATAATAATGAAAAGTGGTTTCACGCTTCATGCAATCACAATAACATGTTACGGTCCCACGTTGTCATCTTTTGTCAATAACACTACCCACGCGCCACAGGAAAATGGAAGGAGAAGAAGATGACAAAGAAAGGTCAGGAAAGAAAAAAAAAAGCCAATGCATGGCCCCACTGAAGTGTGCCAATTCTTGATTTCTTAAAAGCTTTGGATGATTCGGATGGGGGCAGGTTCTCCAATGGCATCTGCTTTTATACTTTGTATCCTTCTGGGTCCAGGACAAGGAAAGGAAAGAACAGAGATGAAGGCTTTGGGGATCAACAGGACTGATGTTTTTGCATGTTGGATTAGGATGTTGGGGAAAATTATGGTGGTTTTGATGGGCAAGTAGAGTGGGAGAATATTTCTCAAGCATCAATTCTGATAAAAATGAACTATTTCTGTTTCCTTCTGTATTTGATCTCTTCAAAACTGTGTTCGGTCTTAATTGAACCAACTGAGCATCTCAAAT
Source organism: Vitis riparia (assembly GCF_004353265.1). Lineage (NCBI taxonomy): Eukaryota > Viridiplantae > Streptophyta > Magnoliopsida > Vitales > Vitaceae > Vitis > Vitis riparia. Next base: position 2,240,518 of record NC_048444.1, read on the forward strand.
TTACCAAGTGGTTATGATGCTCATCTTCTAGAGCCACCCTTTTTGAGGAGATAATTGGATGGACAAGTTTAACAATCTAATAACCAATCATAATTGTCTTAGGATTGTGAATTATTGCTTTTGGCTGACACAAGCAAAAAAAAAACTTTTAAATAATGATAATGGCTACAATTGCTTATTCTATCTCAGCATAATCATGGCTTTCCCCAGTGATAAGATGGGATATCATGGCATTTTTTTTATGATGATGAGAGTGACACCACCACCGCCTCCACCGCCTCCACCTCCACCCAAGTGTTATTATATGGGGAGGGTGGGATTTCGAAGGGGCAACACTACTCTCATTTCCACTGAATTGGGTTTTCACAAATGAAAAGGGCAAAGAGGAACCAGAAGTTCGCTTTCTAAAAGTGCATCAGACCTACTATAGTGACCTTAGGAGTACTATTCAGTCAAACAATCTGGTAGAGGCCACTGTAACTTGTTACCACATCCTTGCTAATTACAAAATGTTACTCCATGGGGGAAAGATGTAACATCAAAGAAGCCCCCACACGTTTCTCAGTCTGCTGAAAGAGCACAGGCCCAAGCGGTTGCGGGAGGGCCAATGGAGTCATGTTATGGGTTGCCTAGTTAGCCTACATGGCGAGCTAGATGGCAAATATCATGCTAGGAAGTGTATCTGATTCCTAATTGACTATATTAAATGTTTCCCATATCCACATATCATTATAATATGAGATTTTCTAAAAGGAAAAGGGAATACTTAGTGGACCAATTCAAGGTACAGGCACAAGGAATGAGCGAAAAACCTTAGATGCTTCGAGGTGTAAATATAAAGTGAGGAAAAATATAAGATGTTTTTGGAATTCAATAATTGTATTTGTTTCTATTATCCTTTATAATATTCTATATGATATATTGAAATGATTCTTTCTCATTCATAAATATAAGTATGATTGGTCCTTAAAAACCTTATATATCTTTGCACAAGGGTTATTTTGTCTCTGTGTTTCGAAACTAATATATTTGCAGTAAAGTTTTTCTGGCAAACAGAGTCCAATAGCCATCAGCTATAGTTTCACACTACAGGGGTATTATTTGTTTTGTCCATCACTGGCAGTGGTTTGATGGGATTGGCACCTAACGAGCTTGAGATTCACGCGGGGGTAGGGCCAAACCTTCAAGAAAAATCCAATTCAGTCCATTTAGACAGTGTCATGTGGTAGTAACTCAGACACATACCATGGATGGACTGCTAAACTGAAAATCTGGCTGGGTTGTTTGGTAAATTGAAGATCATGAAACCCATATTGTACCCCTATTCCAGGTGTGAATGCATACAGAAAGACTGGTTCCCATGATTCTGCTACACTCCAGCCAATGACTCTTTTGATATTTCGAAAAATGATACTCAGAAAACAATTTACATTTTGACAATAATGAATTTTATATATCATATATATATATATATATATATATATATATATATATATATATATATATATATATATATATATATATATATATATATCCTATACTTCACTTTGACAGCTTAGCAACAGAGGGATCTTTGGGTTAGACAAGGATTCCAAGCTTCCAACTCCAAAGTCCTCAATTGTCTCTTCTTTTGCCTTTCCCCAGGTTACAATGTAAAACCCAATGGATATTACTATCGCTCCTATGATGCTGCAAAAAGAAGAAAAATAGGCAAAGTAAATAGATGGCAAAAACAAATAGGTAATCCAAGTAAATCAAATAAATGCTGAAAGGTTCTCCTTGTAGTTGATTCCAAGGGCATGAAGCCCAAACAGAGAATGAGGAAGAAGGGAGAAATTTAGCTACCTTCCAAGATATAAAGTATCGCCAAGGAACATAACCCCCATGGCGGTTGCAATGACAATGGACAATGGATTGAACATTGCAACATAGACAGGGCCCTTCAAGCGCACAACCCATGTGGGTACAACCATTCCAAAAGCAGACCCCCAGAATGCCTAAACAGAAAGAGAAGCAACATTTAGAATTTCCAGATAGCCAACACTATACCCTGATAAATTCTCCGTGATGGTAGTACAATAGTACTTACAGAGAAAACAATAGCAGCCAATGCTATATCAAGTTCAACTCTCCAAACACTCAAGTTTTTTTCTGCAATTAGGCATACTGGTGCAGATATGATGGTCAAGCATAGGTTGCTCAAGAAGACAACAACTAGCTCTTCTGGGTACACCTCCATCACTTGGGCCTGTAAGACACCAGCAAATGCAAATTCAGCTTAATTTTCTTAGTTTCCAGGTTCTCACCAAATTTTTATCCATTTCAAGTTCTAGCAATGGTTTTTATGGTACCGTCAGAGAAATATACCTGAACAATGTACCAGATTGAAACCAAAAGGTCTTCAGCAACAAGTAAAAGGCCACCAATGACCCATTTCATTTGCGGTGAGTTTAGAGGCTGATGAAATGAAATGAATTGCAACGGAGAAGAAGTTGAAGTGAGTTGAAGGCCCTTGTAAAGAACTACTATCAATGCACCTGATATTGATGCTATGGTCCCTGTGATTTTAGCCCAGCTACTCAAGCTTCTCAAAGCTAGCTTTTCCATCCTTTTCGGTGCACCCAATAAGACAAAACAGATACGGAAGTTGCAGATGGTGATCAAGAAGAAAAGGGTTGTATACTGGATTATCATAATCATATAGGAAATTGAATTCATTAATTATCTAAGATTGGATCATCACCATTCTAATGTCACAAAACCCCTGCTATATTTCCATCCTCCTAAGTTCTGCAGTAACTAAATATTGAATTCAATATTTTATACTGGATTATCATAATCATATAGACAAAACTCGACTTCAGAATTAAACTATCCTTTCCATTACATGAAATACCAAACAATGCCTCAGGTAAAACCTTGAAAAGCATGAAAAATTTATAATTCTTGCACCTAATCATAGAATAGACAGTGATGTCCATTTCTGCATTCTTCAATTGAGAAAAATATTTTTCCATCCCATATTTTACTTCAACTTGATTCTCCAAAAGCATGAAAATTTTACAATTCTTGCACCTAATCATGGAATAAACAATGCTGTCCATATCTGTATTCTTCAATTCAGAAGATCTATTTCCATCCCATATTTTACTTCAACTTAATTCTTTAAAAGCACGAAAATATTTACAATTCTTGCACCTAATCATAGAATAAACAATGATGTCCATTTCTGTATTCTTCAATTCAGAAAAATCTATTTCCTTCCCGTATTTTACTTCAACTTAATTCTTTATAATCATACATTCTAACAATCATTACAAGGTCTCTTCACTTGGCTCGCCAGCTAACAGCATACAAAAATTATTTAAATGAAATGCTAGTAACACAGGAGGATGGTTCGCTAATCATTATTATACCGCCCTACAAAATAAAATAAATACAGACACATTAACAAACAAACAAACAAACAAACATAGAGTATTCAATCTCTTATTTACTTTTGTAATGCATAGTATTCTGTATATTTTGCTCATTGTGACAACTAATAATTAAGCAATTCTGCTACTTCTATCTATTCTTCCTTTTTTTGGATTATTTTCTATGATATGGCCATGGATGAAGAGAAAGAGAACAATTGCAATTACATAAACACCCCAAAAAAGAAAAAGATGCAGGGACAAAAAGGGAAAGACAATGGAGGTTTGAAGAAGAAGAAGAAGAAAGGGAGAACCTGAAAAAAATGGCAAGCGTGAAAGTAAGAGCTGGTGTGAGGTTGCCGATAACTGAAGCAAGAGTTGGAGAACTGTAGTCTATACCCTTATATGCGACTATTTCAGCTAAAAACCTAAAACCCCAGAATACATTAAAAGAAAAGTGAGTACATAATTCACAGAAAAATCATAACATATATCCACAGGTTGTTAGTAGAAATTCTGTACCCAATGAATCCAAGGCTGCAGATTTTACAAAGGAGCGAGAACTTGAAAGGGGGAAGAAGCAATCTCTTTCTGCAAAAATTAAAAAAAAAACAAAAAAAGTAGACATAAGTTGTACTGTTAAAGATTGCATGATATGATGATGAAAACTGGGGGATAGAAAAGCAAACCTGTTGAAGATGAAGAGCAAAGGGAAGAGAATAAGAGTGGCAACAGCATAAGAGTAGACAATGAAGACATAGACACTCATCCCTCTAGATGTGGCTGATTTAAACAAGACATTCAAGACTACATTGGTGGCCTCCACTGTGACCATGCCCAGAAATGGCACCATGTCCCTCAGACAGTGCCCATCTGCCATCTCTCTTCCTCTGTAACATCAAAGGCTTTGCCTATGACTTCCACTGTGTGCGCCAAGATGGATTTAATAGACAAAAATTAGGCTGCAAATGGGGTTGGTGTTTTTGGCTTGGCAGTCATGGGGCACTTTGGTAAAGCAGAAATTAGATTCACCTTTTTGGGTTTTGTTGCATTTTCTGGACCTGACATGATAGGATATGCAGAAATAGATGAACCCTATTCAGCTGATTGCAGATGAATTGTGGGGTTTTGGTTCAGTAGGTTCTTACTGAATCAAACAGGTGAGACATTGCAAACTGAGAGCATTGCATTCTTGGAGATGTTGCTTCCAGCAGGTCTGAATTTGGAGGAACCAGTATTTTTGAAGGCTGAAATGCTGACTGTTCAAAAATGGCATGGGTGTTGGGCCCACCTGAAAATATCAAGACCCCCTGTGAGATGAGGCCAGGAACACTATATTTTATGATAAGGTAAGAGGTTTATTTTCTTTTTCCTTTTTTTTTTTTTAATTTTCTAATAAATTATCCACACAAATGTATATAATTAAACAGGTTGTATATAATCATGGGTTATAGTTAAATTTTTATAAAAATATAACAAAACTAATATAAATTATTAACCAGTCTAATTTATTATAACATTAATATAGATTATTAACTCTTTTATCATAAGAGTCAAGTTACAATAATGTATTAAGGTCATGTTACAATGATATAAACAAGGACAATTAAATAGGTTGGATATGATTTTATAAATAATAGCTAGGTTTTATAGGGGATTGGATCCGATCCTTCACAACATTGTACAATCACCAAAGTCTGGATCTATCTTGCAAAAACTTTTAAAACCTGTTTGATTCTCCAAAAATATTAAAAAAATATATTTTTGAAATTTATTTTTTTATATTTGATTTTACTAAAAAAAAATATATAAAAGAAAATCGAATATAATTAAAATTATTAAAAAGTTCATATATTTATATAAAAGAGTTAAATAAGTGAAAAAAGTTTAAAATAAGATATATATATATATATATATATATATATATATATATAATTTATTAATTTTAAATATATTTTTTATTTCCCTTTATTTTTTCTTTTATTGAATTTTTTTCTCTATCTTCTTTCCTCACATTTTCCTTAGAACTTTTCAGGATCCAAACATAACCTAATTACTTTTAATATAGAAATAAAAATTTAATTAATTATATTTCCATTTATTAGAGTGGGTTATGAAACACCCAAAACAGACCAAACCAAATTGACTTCAAGGTAGAAAACTTTTCAATCCTCGTTGACAATATGTGGTAGGTCAAGACAAGTTACCATTAGACTCAAGCACCTATAATTAACAAAACTTTAAGCTTAATACTTACAGGCTCACTGTTTAGTATGATATTTTACTTTTGGGTTATAAATCCCAAATATTATAAATTTATTTAATACATATTATTTGTGAAAAAAATAATAATTGATTTGTGAATGATAGATAATAGTGATTAACAATAATAATAATGGCAACGACAAATGTTGTTGTTATCATTTGATTTGAATAATTGTTATTTTGTAGGAATTGGAGCATTATTTTGAAAGGGACATCAATGATTTCTCTATTTATTTATTAATTTTTACAAAGGGAGGAAAGTTCCACCTCAAACTCCATTCGGGGGACATTAAAATCGCTAGCAATTAGGTCATCCAATTGCTCTAGTCCATTACCAATGGTGGATGGTCCCTGTATAACCAGAGTGGTTAGGCCGTTTCAAAAATTCTCCCTAGCTTCTTTACATACAAAAAAATGGGAGACATCAGAAAACAAACAGCCACTCTCTAAGCTTTCTATATCATTTTGTAAATATCACTACTCAGCGTGGAAGGAAGAAAACATGTATACAACTTCAGAAAACTAGATATTTTTCAACCCAACCTTCTCTTTTTTCTTAAGAAAGGCATAGCACGAAGAGCTTTTACAGTGTTTGTTCCAGTGTCGTCTCCCGTGTTCTCCGGCATAGACAGCCCAATTGTTGCATTTGGACAGTCCAGATTCAGTTCAGTATCAGGTTGACATGTTGGTTCAGATTGAAATCCCTCTGCAGTATTTTGCAGGCTTGAGACTGATTCAGCTGGATCAATACCGAGTTCAGATTCAGGATCAGGATTTTCAGAGATGGTGTCTGCTTTAGCTTGGTCGTATGAGCGAGCATTGTGGTCCTTATCTTTCTCATCTTCTTCCACACAAAATCCACCTCCCATTTTAAGGTAATCTTCAGAAAATTCATCCGCAAAAGTGGGATCATCATCTCTTGAATCTAACTGACCTATTTCATTTTCATCCATGCACATGACACCTTCTGTTTCTGGGTAGTCTCCACACAAGTCTTCTCCAGGTGAAGAATCTTCAGCTTTTTGTTGGTTCTTTCCACTGAAATCAGCAGCAGCATCTCCACATATAATCTGATCTCTAGACGGCTCATGCTCCATTGCCTCCTCATTGGTGCACTTTTGGTTGCCTTGGTCTAATGACTTGCCCTCATCATCAATTTCTACATCATCATTAGCATAATTCACAGCCTTCCGAGGACGTTTTGACTGGAAGATTATAACATGTAAAAATTAAAAATTAAAAAAGAAAAAAAATTGCTTCAGTCACCAACTTAGATTGGTTTGCGCAAGGCACCAATCTAGAATGTACAAACTGTGGACTCTTCACCTCTTTAAACCATAACCAGACAAAGCATGCCTGAAAACTAAACCAACCCAAGGGGATTTAGGTCACTGTTCTATTTCTACCAGAACAACAATATATGCCCGTGCTATAGATTGAGTTACAGGAAAGAGAAAAACTTACCCTTCGCACTTCATTTGACCCGTCCAACTTTTGAGCTGGAACTTCCTCCTCATTGCCACTGTTACAATCACTGGAGCTGGTTCCACTAATTTCAGAGCCAGGATTTTCTTGTATCCTACCTCTTCCTCTTCCCCTTCTGACTCCCCGGCCTTTCTTTCTTCCTTTACCTCTTCCATTCTTCCTTGATCCTGTATCGTTGCATTGCTTCTGTCCTGCCTGCACAGGAGGTTCTGCACTCTCTCCATCAGATGGAACAGGCTTACGGATCCTTCTTCTTCTTGACTGCTTTGGAGTTGTTTTTGCTGTAGCATTGCTCCCATTTCTAGCAGCAGTACTCCCTATTTCATTTATAGGAATTTCTTGTTTGTTGTCAAGTTTACTAAGACTCTCTTTGCTTCTCTTTCCATGTTTAGAACCTTCTTGCACAGCATCATCCAACAACTCTGAGGTTTGACTCCCGGTAATTCCTTTAACAGCCTTTTTTATTCTCTTACTACGAATTTTGGCAAATCTCTCATTGAAAGTGTAAAATGCTTCCAACCGCAATTGAGTCTTCATCAATCAAGCCAATGAAAACAACACAATTTATAAGAAGATATCAGCGTTCAGCTTCCTCTTTCACCAAAACAAGTAGAAGGGAACAAATGAAAAATAAACAATTTTTTGATAGGCACATAAGAGTATTAAAATTGCCACAAATGGAAAACAAAAAACAAAACCTCAAACATGAAAAAGGAGATGATGAAATAAAAAATAATCTACTAATGCTGATGAGTAAATAACTTCTGAGAAAAAAATAAAATATAGCATGATAAAAACATGTGTTCACCATGAACATATGAAAAACAAAGAGTTGCTCTGAGTCAATGCAGACCTCAAATACAAAAAAGAATTTGGAGTACTAAATCAAGTGTTCTTTTCTTCTCTTTCTCTGTAGGCAGAGAAAGTCAACAATATAGGTATTGATTAAGTTCTATGCACCAAATTATTCTTTAAATAGATGATGAACGAGTTGAAAATGCACACTTTAAATAGATGATGAACAAGCTGCAAAGGGTGCATCCCAACATGCATGTGTGGGTGTGTGCATCAGTGAGAGAAAGAGAGACTCCTGACCTCATGTTTGTTGTACTCTTTCAAAACAGGTAGTAGCAACTCATCAGCCTTCTGGTTACCCCAACCAAACTTTTCCCAACACAATCTGTATGCAAACAAAGCTTGTCAGGCACTCAAATATGAATTTCAACACAAAATATGCAAATAAGATCTCTCTATGAGTTCTATATGGACCTCAAGTTGGTTCAGCATAATAACATGGAAACACTGTTGCTAAAGGAGTCAGGATGAACCACTTGCTACAGCATATAACTTAGGTGGAAGCCAGCAATACAGTTCCAAGGCAGCAGACAGGTAGTACCAGAATAACTAGTGACAGATACATTCCCATATGACAAAAACTTTGCTGACAAGGAAATTGGTGGAATCTAGAACATGGTTTCATGGTGACAAGAAGTTAAAAGTGCATCAACAAGAACATAATCCTCTAGCATTTGGTCAGTGAAAACCAAACCTACATATTTGGAATGCTCCAAGAAATGGGAAAAATGTAATGACATGAAACACATATTCCCATGTTCTGCTAAGAAGGAAAATTAATATCCATATAAGTTATTCACCAATCACATAAATCCACTAAAAATTATATAAAATATTATGGCTCTACCCATATTAATTTGCACAGGTGAGATTAATAGGACAAGGACCCATCTCCAACACAAATGGCATTATTTTTATAATTAATTAATAGAATTGATTTAGAATCTTTAACCTTCTAATGGTTTCCTTAATGTCTCTGCATCTACAGACTCTGGTTATTAAAGCTATAAAGGTTGACATATTGGAAGGAAAACAAATCATCAAGGTTTAATCCAACACACCAATCTCTTTCAAAAATTGTTGAAATTTAAAGCCAACTCACTTGCGAAGAACAAAAAGATCTGGTTTTCCCCACGAGAAAGGCTCTGTTGACTGGTCCACTTGGGGAGAGGCATATGCAGAGATAACTGTTTCACTTGGAAAAGAAGAAGGAATGTGCCAGTTCTTGCTCACATTTCTCTAAATAAAACAAAAGAATTCATAATATTCAAAAGCAATGCATAAGCCACAAATGATTTCTTCAATAATACAGCAAAATTAATAAGGTAAAACCTAAGGCAGGTAATATAGTAATTACGTGCTTATCCATGAAGATCTGCTTTCCAGATTGAATGTCATCAACAGACTCATTGTGCTCGTTTTGGGAAACATTTTCATCAAATGCATCCATATTGTTTTTTGAGTGACTCTGGTCGCCACTTCCAACCTTGGATCCTCGTTTCCTCGAACTGGATCCAGTTTCAACATTAACCTTTCCTAGGATGTTTGGATCTGGTGATTCAACCCACTCCCGGAACTTATGAAGACCGTCCTCCTCAGGAAAAGAATTTAAAACTTCAATAGCATTAACAATGCCAATTCCACTACATCATTTGAACCAAAAAATAAAAATAAAAATTAGATATTTACTTAATAAACATGAACTCAACATCTGTGTATACATCCTGTGTATCTACTGATAAATACTGTCAAGTTTCTACCACTTGTTTATGATGATCATGATGCATAAATTTTCCAAAAGAACAGGATTAAAAGAATGACTTTGCATCAATGAGGAAACAGGAGTACTCATGGCAAGGCCCAAATGTAAAAGAACAGAACATGACTAACATTAGTTGCTGATATTTCAGAAAGCCGAACCGAACTTCCAACATGGCAATTTACCTAACACCCTCAGTATAATCACTCCCAAGAAGGAGTGCCATGCGAATTAATTTTTCTCTATTTAATCCAAGCTCGGTCTCAATGTCCTGAAAACCAAAAAAGGGGATGACGGTAAGTCGATTGCGAATGCTGAGCATGATAATCAGAAAAGAAACTTGAGTTTACTTGGGAACTTATTTTTATTGGAAATACTACGATATCCAAGGGGGATTTTACTATACCAATTAATTAGAAGGAATGCTAGTAGCTAAGTTTATAAGTAGTTACTGAAATGGAACTATAGCATGCTACAAATTACTTTAGCATCTTGCCATGTCAGGACTCTCTGAAAAGAAAAAACATGGGGAAAAAAAAGAAGATAAATTTGGAATGGAAAACAACTTGAAGTTGCTAAGAGTTGCTCAGCTTGAACTCCTAGGTACAAGACTGTACCCTTCTCCCTTTAATCTTGTTTTTCTTGCCTTGCCTTCTCTTAAACAATTTGTCTTACTCCTCTCCAAACCATTCCACTAATGTCTACATATCTTACCACCTTTCTTTGCAAGACAACTCAGATAAAGGTTTTGAAGTTCATACAACATTAATGTGGTATCGAATTTCCAATGTATATTACCATGCTTGAAACATATCTATTACCTAGGCTGCTACTAAATTTAAAAAAAAAAAAAAAAACTATGAGAAGAATCAGGAGGGTACTGTTCTATCCTCACCTTCATAAAATAGGTCTCAACATATTTGCGTTCGTCAAATATATTCTTGTAAACACTTCGTGCTCCAAACAAGAATACATCTGAATCATCTGTTACAACTCCATCAACAAGGTTTGCAAGTTCCATATAAGCACATTGAGCTTCAGCTTCCATAGGTGCAATAATATATGGTAAGCCAAACATTTGGAGAAGTTCCTGCAATCAAAAAAGAAAATCAGATGCATTAAATATAGATGGCTTTCTTTTAGAAGAATGAAATTTATCAATAGAAAAGAAGAAATACAGATCAACATTTGAACTCCTCTTTGAAGAAAGGAAAACCAAACCAAAGAGATAAATGACAACTTTCCCATGCCAAAACAAATAATCCACCCAATAACCCAACCCTAACACATGCCCACTCCCCACCACACCCCTGCAAACACCCAAAACCAAAAAAATAAAAATAAAACATGACCAGTAATAATATAAACACTGTAGTAGTAAACATGGTAATAATGACAAATGCTAATAATAGTAACAGTAATAACAGTATAATAACAAAAAATTAAAATTACAAAGAATCCTGTCTAACAAATAGTAAACAGAAATTGATTTTTCATGCAATGAAAATCATAGATTAAAAATTACAAGCTATTACTAGTCAGTCTGTTAGATGTGATAATGCATTCCTTAATTTAATAACCAAGTCTAAACACACACCTGGCACTCTGCAAACATCTCACTGCTGACACAATCAGCATTTCTTTCAAGCTTTCTCTGTTCATCTCCCAAATTTAAGCATTCCTGATCAAGAATCATCATTTCCTCCAAAACATCCTCAGTAACTCCAAACTGAACATTTTTTTTGTCCTCAGTTACGGAATTACCCATGTTCCGCTCTTTTTCCATGAAAAAATTAACATGATTATTTCCTTCAGCCAATTTTTGCTCAACAGCAGTTTTTCCTTTTATACAAGTTTCTCCTGGAGGAATGGCAGGGTCAGTTGTCTCATTTGAATGCCATCTTGGTGCAGCTTCAGAATCATACTTGCTTGAATCAGCAGGAGTAGCGTCAGGCATGTTACCCAACATTGCATCAGAAATATGTGAACCATCTCCCGAACAACTGTTAGCCAAAGTAGATGTATCAACACTCTTCTTTGAGGCATGAGAGAGCTGCTCCCTAATCATATAGACCTCATTTGTTTCTCTTCCCACATTTCCACTTTCACCAACATCTTTCTGGTATTCTTCACACAGTTCATTATTCAGTACTTCCATCTTATGAGGATTGTCTGCCAGCAATGATGTCAACTGTCTCCCTGATGCATCAATGCTCTGTGAGGTGTTCATTCCATCCACACTATCAAGTTTCTCAACTACATCCACAATTTTACAAAATGATCCATTTTGCTCTGGTAAATTTTCCAATGGAAAATCTTGTTCAGCCTTATCATTTTCTTGACGAAATGCATCATCTTTAACTTCATGAACCTTTTCATCATATTCCTTAATATCCGAATCTTTAAATGATTTACCAACAGCTTTCTCACCACCTAAATCTTCAAGACTTCTCCTTATTGCTTCCTGGAGATCAGTTTCTTCTTCCAACCTTCCTTTGGAAGCAGGATTTCCAAACTTAGATGGGCATGCTGACACATTTTTTGAAACATCACAAGGTCCTTCCTCCCATTCCACTTCACTATCATCACTAACTCTTTCTTCCATAACAGATGGTTTAATTTCCACTCCAACATTGTCAATACAGCTACCACCTTTCTCTTCAATGATTCCCTCCTCCCAGTCAGAATCTGAAGCAGAATCAGCTGGTCGTCTGTTTGAGAGAGCAGCATCAGAAGAAGAAATTATCACTGGATTTCCTGCTACCAAACTAGCAAATAATTCCTCATCACCATTTAAACAGTTGTGCTCACCATCATCTTCGAAGGATATCTCTATAGAAGCCCCATTGTCAGGGATAGACTGCTCATTTGTTTTGTTTAATGTAACAATTCCGTTATTATCCTCATTTGTTCTATCCTGCTCAATCTCTTTCATCAAATCCAAATTCCTTTGTAGATCTCGGGTCATACGAATTCCCATAGCTCTTACCCTACTAACTCGGACACGCCCCCGCTCATCCAGGTATGTCTCAACATCATCATTAAAAACACTTGCAGGTTCACCTGCAACCGATTCTGCGGCAGTATTGGACTTACTGGTAGATGCAACATTATTCGGGGAATCTGGAGGACACTCTGTTGGTATCTGATATTGCTTATCTCCATTTTTCTCTACTCCACCATTTGTAAGTGCTCTGGAAAATTTAAACATGTCATTGATATCATATTACTCTTCATCACAATGAAAGATGCCAACAGAACAGCATATTATTATAAAGGCAGACATAAGAAAAGCTGATGTCAAGCAATGCAACCATTACTTGCCACCCATAAGTAACAGACAAAATGTTGAAGATATGATAGTAACAGACAACATATTAAAGATAAGATTACTAACTCTTTATCACCAGTAAATGATGAGGAGAAAATATATTCTCTATTGGCTTCAGAGGCTATCCGTGAAGTCTGCACACCACCTACCCCCCTCCCAGCAGCAGATTTCTGCACTTCATCTATCTCCCGACGGAAAGCAACGGTTTTAAGATAAGCCTGTATTTGTAACTCTGAAAATTCTGCAGGGGCCTAGATATAGATGAAACAATGATCAACATCCCTGAGGAATTACAATTTTGTGAATATCCAAGGGATAAAATAGCAGTGATATAAAGGCATATTTAAGCAGAGTAAAGAAGAATTCATTCATATGGGAAGCAACAAGTGAGTACAGCAGCCTTTTTACAAATCTCAAGTCTGTAAATCTCCAAATACATTACAGAAAACTGGGGCAGTGGTGCTTTAGTGATTGACATTAAGGAGAAATGGGCAGGTGACATAATAGTTCCATTTTTTTTTCCCATTCTTAACTCTTGTAACATATTTTCCTCCCACTTTCAAAGTACAAATAATTGAGAATCCATCTCAAGAGGCATCATGTAGAAAGTGTTAAGGTGGAGGATGTTTTATTCAACTGAGCTCCCTATTCCCAAGGAGAAGCTCCATTTCTTTCTCCACAGAATCCAGCCTCTATTGGATTGTAAAAAATTGGCCAGATCAATGACCGACCTTAATAGAATTTCTATAAGCTATACCTTGGCCTCCTTGAGTCCAAGGAAGCAGGAACCTAAGTTAGTGGATGAGTTATGACCAAATGATCAGAGTGTGATTAACAGTTTAGTGATCTTCAGAGCCTTGAAGGATAAAGGATCATTCTCAGCCAATTTAGCTCAAACTGGGATGATCATTCGGTTGTCCGACAGACTACACCTCAATTTTGACTATCAAAATATAGATTGACCAGGTTGACAAAGCCAAAGGTACTACCACAATCTATACAGAAAATTTCCAAATTGCAAATGATCTCATCGATTTTTTTATTTTAGCATCCCAAATTCCACCACCTGAGCAGAAAATTTAAAATATGATAGGTGTATCTCATCACTCACTGGTACACTGATCCCATCATTCTTAGCCAACTTGGGTAGTCAAGCTTACTGATATGTCTCATTGCTCTCAGTGTACATACAAAAAATTCTTACAATATGCCAAGTCACAACCTTAATTGTGTGCTTTCAGTAATTATTCATTAACTTTCAGTTATCAGTTGCTGTAGTATTGAGCAAGGATTCACACATCTAAGCACCACTATGATAAGTTGAGCATAGCAGATCATATTTATTGGCTACAGTGCACATGCCAAGTTTGCAATCTCATGTTTGAATCACATCAAAGAATCACTCTAACATCCATATTAAGGTTTTCAAGAAACTACCTTTTTCACTTTTTGATATTTTTGTCTGTTTTCTGCCATCAATTTCTCTCTCATCTACAAAACAGAAATTCAGTGTCTTAAATAAGAATAAATGAGTACAAAGCAAAGGGAAAGGGTGCTGAACAAACAGAACTCACGAGAATCCATAATTATGTATATTTATGACTTGCCTGCACAAGAAGATCAAGCTGCATTGATGGAGGCAATGCAGCTAATACAGCTGGGTCGACTTTTCCATTCATAATTGGCTGCAAGATCAATTAAATTAAACTAACCAGAATATAATGAGTAAGAAATTGAAATCAATGAAATGTTGTTGATCCTAGAAAATAACAAGCAATCTTGAATGCATTGATAATCCTATTAGGTTTCTGTACCATCCAGACAGTACAAGAGGGAAATTATGACTATCTCATCAGCAAGATCATATAATTCAACCAAAGGTTTCTATTTTGCAGAAGTCATGAATTCAACGTCAACCCAAATAATGATGAGAACTTTCTTGACATATTTCATTCTGTTTTGCAAATACATCATAAAACTAAATATCAGATACATGCAAAGGATAGTACATTCCCATCCTAGATTCAAACATAATTTCGAAAAGCATACATGTTTTCAATGCACCAAAGAAAGCCTTGGAAAGTGTTCAACATTTTTAGGATTTCACTTGTGGGTCTATAATGCTGCAACAAGTTAACCAATATAATTCCCAAATTAAAATTTTTAAACGCATTCAGGATCAAAAATCGGCTAAAACCAGTCCAGAATCAAGACAACAGGCAAAGTCAATTCAACCTAGTAATCATGATAGTCAAGGTATGCAGGACATACACCAAATGTTGTGACAAATAAGATGAGGAATACTCACAAGCATCATCTCTTCATCTTCATCATCATCATCTTCTTCATTAGAAATCCCTGCATCTCCTACAAAATTCCCATCTTCCTCTGCCGCAAGGGATGCTGCCAACCTAAATCAACTCATCAAAACAGACTATAAAAGATTATCCAAATCCTGTACCAACAAATAATTCCCAGAAATTACAATTACCAACGGGAGCTTACATTTCATCTAGCTTTTCCTGATTGTAAGTCCCGGATACTGAACTATTTCCTTCAGAAACATCTCCAGCCGTTTCCGTTTGATATGATAAAACCTTTTTCCCCTTGTCATTGTTGTTCAGCCGCTGATTCTCCAAATCCTTAGCCAGTTCTTTCAACCTCATTGCCTTAAGCTATTGAAAGGAATCGATCACAAAAAGGTACTCAGTATAACTAAGATACAGCATCAGAAGTAATAAATTCATAAGAAACTGATGAAACTGACGTGATTGAGGAGCAATTTCTCGGCAGTTTTCCGAATCTTGGCCTGAGCATTTTCTCGCTGCCGGCGACGAGCGACAACGGTGCGGCGCTTGAGGGCAGGGGTGCCGCCGTCGAAAACGAAAACGGGCTTAGTGCGTAGGAAGAGGAGCTTGCATATGCGTCGGAAGAACCCTAACAGGTGACCGTTCCTCACCATCTCTCCTTTCTCGTCTCGCATTGCCTTCATGAACTGTATCATCCATATACTCGCATCTGCAGAACAATACGATTAAAATTCGTATCAGAAATTATGTGGGTTTTAGGGCAAGGGTTCAAGCCAGGGTTACGATGAACCTATGGCGAGTCGTTTTCCGGCAAGAGTCTCGACAGACACACGGCGACCGACAGGGGCCAAAAGTTCCCAGAGACCGTGCACTCCCATCTTGCTCCCTACGCTTCCTCTTCTGTTGTTGTCGTTGCCGCCTACGACCAAAATGATGAACTGCTCTCATTTTATAGTGATGTTTGGGTGAATGAATCGGCGTCGTTTCCTACCTGCCTAGCCTGCTGACTTTTGGAGGAAGGGGTATGGGCTCATTTTTCTGGGCCGGATCGGACCCAAAACGAAATTATGTGAAAGTACAGGGCCCCGATGGCAAATGCTAAAGCTATATATATGTAAATTGAAAAAGCAAAATTCAGATACTGTGTCGTCTCCTAGACCACAAAGCGGAAGCGGAGCTGAGTTTTGGGCGTTTGATGGAGAAAATGGGAACTGCTGATTCTGAATTGGATCAACTCTTTGAGCAGAAGAAGCGTGTCAAAAACCCTCTCGTTCCCATCGGTAATTTCAATCGCTTTTCTTTTTCCTACCATTTTTATCTGTTCATGTTGATCCTTTTTTTTTTTTATATGCAATTGTTAGGTCTGATTTAGATGATGCTTTGCTTTTTTGAATTATGTTGGGTTTCTGAAAATGCCCTTCTATCTGTTTGTTGTTTTGGAGAACTTGAATTTGGAAAAGGGTTGATGGTGTTCATTCCTGCTGAGAAAGATTGAAACTTTGGGATGAAATAACATGGAGTTGTATGCTTTATTCATGTTATGCTATGCAAGTACTTTAATTGTATTTCATACCTGCATCGAATTCATAACGTCATTGCGATCAAAGACAGTTACTGAAAGGAACCTACGTACTGGCATATATTCAACTCTTAGATCTTGTGATGTCTAGGGTTTTTGCATAGCTTCAATCACTTGTGTGGTATTGTGCCAAATGAGAATTTCAGGTGAATCTTATGATCAAATTCCTTTTAAGCCCCAATTTTTAGCCGTATGGGGATCAAGTGTGACTGAAAAGATTATGGGTTTAAAAAAACTGATGATTTTAAGAATGTGATGGGAGCTATGAATTGTGTACATGGTTACAAGTTGTTGGTTGGAATGTGACAGTGTTTGTTTGAGGGGAAATCAATTTGGGGTAAGATTTGAATTAGATTTACCTGAATTCTTTTTCATGGAGTTCTTTGAATTAAAGGGTCTAATACACACTTTGTGGGTCAGTATACTTAATGATATGGATTTGGGAGTTCTGGGAGCAGAGGTGGTGCTAGTCGCCGTAAAGAAAAGATAATGTAGGTTGGCTGGGAAGCGGCAGTGATGTGTTGGAAGTGAAGGTAGTATTGGTGGAATTAGCAGTGGTTGTGACCTTGGTTGCTGATTGTTTGGATGTGCAGATCATGATAGGGATAACGGTGTCGACCAAGCTTGTTGGCATTTGTAGGAATCGAAAATGACGAATATGGAAATCATGGGACAGCAGTTGCACTATAATGGTTACTGTGGTGGATGCAGTAGTAGTGCCAATGTCGATATAGATTGGTGGTGTGTCTCAGATACTGTTTCATATTCCTTCTGAACCACGAAAATATGAATAACAGCAGTCAGGGCATTCAAAGAAAGTAGTCAGGGTAGTCAATTCCTTTCCATTCACAGACATCCTTTGTTTCTAAACCTATGTGCCAGTTTAAACAAAACAATGCCTTGTAACCGTTTATCCCAATCTACGGTTTCTCTGTGAGATGACCTTTATGAAAAATAACAAAATGGTCCAAGGGGACTTGATCTTTGAAGCAAAATTTCTATATTTATTCTCCATGACCAACACTAACTTTGATGGGTTTTTCATGGTTCAGGGGCACTTTTAACTGCTGGAGTACTCACAGCTGGGTTGATCAGTTTCAAGAAAGGGAATTCCCATCTAGGTCAGAAACTAATGAGAGCTCGTGTTGTCGTTCAAGGTGCTACCGTGGCACTAATGCTCAGCACTGCCTATTACTACGGGGAGAAATAGTGGCTTGTGATTCTGGAGTTCAACCATGAAAACATCCTCTCTTGTTCCTTTTGTCATTTCCTTCTCTTTAACACGATTGTTCTCAGGAGAAGGATCACAGTTTTCTTGGTTTCTGTCAATGGGCTATTTTATCACCCCAATTCCAATATGATGCTAGGACTTCAATTTTTTTGTCGTTACTTGTGAGAAAAAGGTCGATAGCAACAGGGTGCTTCCTATTTGCAAATTGCAATTGTTGAGTCCTACATTATTATGTTATTTAAGATTTATCTTTTTTATTTGATTCTTTTATATAAAAATTAAATAATTAAAAAATGTATAAATTTTTAATTATATTTTATTTTTTTCATATTTTTTTATAATAAAATCAAATACAGAAAATTAATTTTTTAAATATTTTTCTTTCTTTTTTTTACTACTTTTCAAGAACCAAAAGTAATTACAACAAATAAATGAAATAATTTATGCTTTAGAGGGGAGTCCATGCATAGTACTTAATTTTACCTTAAGACAATCAAATCAGTCCATAATTCCAATTCTTCACCATTTTAAATGCTTCATAGTATGAAAATTAAACTAATTGGGTCACTTTCTACATGTTTTATGAATGGTTATGATTTGGAATGACCAATCTTTCAAACATAAACACCTATGGATTTTCCTAGAGATTTCAGTCAGATGATTGTGAAAAATGAACAATGGAGATAAAGGGATATATGCCAATTTCAGCAATTTCAGTTTTGATTCCATGGGTTTGCCACATGCTTGGACCTTTCTGAACTGAAGCTCCCTTTTTTTATTCCAAACCTGCAGGTGGATCGTAACAATATTCCTCAAGCCCCCTGATTCCCCAACCCATTCTGATAGTCCTCCAGAATCAGGCTTTGAAAGTTACAATGGTTAGATAACTAGGAAAGCCACAAGGGATACCGTGATGTTTTTTTTTTTTATAGTATAAATGCTTTGTCTTCTTACAATTAGCAGCCGAAGCCGAAGTGATGTAACCCTTTATAAAAGTCATGTACCGATCGGGTTCTCACCATACTTAGTTGGATCCTGGATGAAATTTAACCCTACTTGGTAGATGATCAGCTTCATGAATATTGAAAACACGTCATTGAGAAGGACATGACAATGCCCATTCAGCAGTTTCTACTTGCCGGCGCCAAATATTCAAATATAAGTTTGGAGGAGAATGGTTTGTTTGCTAACTCTATAGCGGCAATCAATGGCATAAGAGTACAGTTTTTCATTGGAAAATCAGCCAAATGGCATTACAACTAGTGAAGCAACCATTTTATAGTTGGGGTTTTCTCCTTGTTCCTTCCATTCTTTCCATAATCCCAGCAGCACAAAAGCATCTCATGCCTTCAACTCCCAACTTCCTTACAGAGAGCCACACTGAAAACCTCTGATCATCCAGTAATGGATCAAGTCCCCATCTGGGTTCTCTTCATTTCATTCCTTCTCCTATTCCACACTACTAGTTCCATTGAACCAGATGTTAGGCAGGCCCTCATCAATTTTCTTGGGAGCCTCTCTGGCAGCAATGGCCAAGCTGCTCAAGCTGCTGGTTGGAATTTAGACACTGATCCATGTTTGGATGGGTGGAACGGTGTAACTTGTGATAAAAAGAACCAATCTGTGCAGAAAATCTCTCTCGATGGGCTGAGCCTGGCTGGAATTCTTGATGTGGGTTCCCTCTGTACTAAGCAATCTCTTGCTGCGTCTCTTAATTATCTTAGTGTTGGCAACAACAGTATCAGCGGAGATGTCCAAAAAGAGATTGCAGACTGCAAACAACTGGCTCGCTTGAACATTAGTGGGAACCGATTCTCAGGAAAACTTCCAGATTCCCTCCCCATGTTGAATAATTTGAAAAAACTCGATATTTCAAACAATCACCTCTCTGGGGACCTGCCAGATTTGTCTCGGATTTCTGGTCTAACGACCTTCCTGGCTCAAAACAACCAGCTCACTGGGAAGGTTCCCAAACTGGACTTTTCCAACCTGGAGCAGTTCGATGTCTCCAACAACTTGTTCAGAGGTCCTATTCCAGATGTTGAGGACCGTTTCAATGAAAGCAGCTTCTTGGGCAATCCTGGATTATGTGGTGATCCACTGCCAAATAAATGTCCAAAGAAAGTCTCCAAGGAAGAGTTTCTCATGTACTCGGGCTACGCTTTGATAGTTTTGGTTTTGATCATGTTTGTGGTTTTCAGGCTTTGTAAACGGAGGACAAAAGAAGAGAAAGTCGATGCAACAAACAAGATTGTAGCAGTGGATGATAGTGGCAAGAAGCCTAGTGCTGAATCAAGTGGATACAAAACAGGCCTGAGCAGATCAGACTTTTCGGTTATTTCAGGTGATCAAAGTGCTTTGGTGTCGAGCACATCACTAGTAGTTCTTACTAGTCCAGTGGTAAATGGGTTGAAGTTTGAAGATTTACTCACTGCTCCTGCTGAGTTGCTTGGGAGAGGAAAGCATGGCAGCCTCTATAAGGTCATTTTCGACAAAGGGATGACTCTGGTTGTGAAAAGGATTAAGGACTGGGCAATTTCAAGTGATGAATTTAAGAAGAGAATGCAGAGAATAGACCAAGTGAAGCATCCAAACGTATTGCCTGCCCTTGCCTTCTACTGTTCCAAACTGGAGAAGCTCTTGATCTATGAATATCAGCAGAATGGCAGCCTCTACCAGCTTCTCAGTGGTAATTTCCGTTGCTCTTCTTTTGCAGCCTAAATCTATGGCATAGAGCTGAAAATTGCCCTTCATTGAATAATGATGATGAGTACATGTGAATTACAGGGGACCAACCATTGGGCTGGAGCAGCAGGCTCAATCTTGCAGCTACCATTGCAGAAGCATTAGCCTTCATGCATCAGGAGCTTCATTCAGATGGGATTGCCCATGGTAACCTGAAGTCCTCCAACATTTTACTAAACAGAAACATGGTCCCATGCATTAGCGAATACGGGCTAAGGGAGGCAGACAGTAAAGAACTGCCATCACTTTCCGCTACAAATAGCCGTAGAGCCATTGAGCAAACTGGTGCCACTTCATCCAACAGCACCTTCAATGCAGACATATATGCGTTTGGTGTGATTCTCCTGGAGCTACTAACTGGAAAACTAGTCCAGAACAGTGGATTCGACTTGGCTGGATGGGTTCACTCAGCGGTCCGAGAAGAATGGACAGTAGAGGTTTTTGACAAGAGGCTAATTTCCCATGGTGCAAGTGAAGCAAGGATGGTAGACCTGCTACAGGTAGCCATAAAATGTGTGAACCGTTCCCCTGAGACCAGGCCAACCATGAGCAAAGTTGCTTATATGATCAACGCAATAAAAGAGGAAGAGGAGAGATCCCTGGTTTTTGAGGTCTGAATCATTAGAAAGCAAATGCCCTCATTCATCAAAATCATAGAAAAAAAAATAAAATAAAATAGCTCAGACAGAGGAAAACTTTCATTTTTCCCTAATCTGCATTTCAGCTTTCCTTTCTACTTTAAGAATCTGAAATTGCTGTACTACAAAAATTCCAAGATTTCATTTCAATAATGGCAGCATTAAGTCTTATATGAGTCAAATATATAAATGATCAAGTGTTGGCTCTCCACTTGCTTTTCCTTTTACATGGGAAATTGATGTCTGTCAAGAATAATTGCCTTCTTCTCACTTCTCAGTTGGTTTCTTTGATAGGGCAATCTCATATCAAGAGTCAAGTCATTCAAGAGTCCAGAAGGTTGGTCACTCATTTGGCTCCAAGAGAGGCACTGGGTGTTGGCTCTCCACTTGCTTTTCCTTTTACATGGGAAATTGGTGTCTGTCAAGAATAATTGCCTTCTTCTCACTTCTCAGTTGGTTTCTTTGATAGGGCAATCTCATATCAAGAATCAAGTCATTCAAGAGTCCAGAAGGTTGGTCACTCATTTGGCTCCAAGAGAGACACAGGGTCAACTGGGTTGTCAGAGGTCTCTGACATTAAAACTAAAAAGTAAAAAAACTAAAGAAAAATTGATTTCTTTTTTATTTTACACATGCTAAAGCCAAAGCCATTTTTTTCATCGAGTTGTGCCACCAAACCTACCAAAATAATGGAAAATCATGATCAAATGGCAATGATGATCAAAATGAGATACAACCCCCTCCTCCTTTAAATGGTGGATAAGCATTGGATTACTCCACATTACCTAATGCCTATGTCACTTCCATCTCCATTATACTTTTTCTTTTTTCTCTCTAACAATTCAACTAACATGTGATTGTCATCCAAAAAACTTCACCTAATTGCCTTTGGCCACAAGATAAAGAGGCATTCACATGTTCCAATCTTGAAAGACACCCACAACTACAAGTAATATCTTAATCCAAATCACTCAAGAAATGTAAGCTATACCATCAATTTGAATGTAATAAATACTTGAAAGTGAATGCAAGATACAATTCAAGGAAAGATAAATGAAATGGATTTGGGAGATGTTTGTATGCATTTCTTGTATGGACTAGTTAAGGTTTGATGCATGAGCGGCGATCGATCGAGACCGTGTGATTGTTTGATTAAAGATGATCCATATGTGATGGGCTTGATAAGGGTGCCATGGACCTAATGTTTAACAAAGTGATGAGTATTTCAACCCTTGATTAAGGTGTGAACATGAGGCATCAGGGTCTTGGTGCTGCACCCTATTGCATGGGATCGTTACTCACCAAGCCCACAAGTGGGAAAGCCCAGGCCCACTTTTGAAGAGCCCACATTGGAAGCAGTACCTTGTCGCTTGTGGTTGACTATTTTACCCACTCGCTTTGATTGGCGCGTGGGCCCACTTCAGTTCTTTTTGGCTTCCTTTAGGAAACTGCTGTCACTGCCAGCCTTCTGGGTTCCAAGGTTTCTACCAGAGTAGAGAGAGAGTAGAGAGAGAGAGAGAGAGAGAAAGAAGGGTGGTCTAGAGAGAGAAAGTGAGTAGCCACATTTCACTTTCCTATTCACGTTTGAGATATAAGAGTGAAAATCACCTCAAAAAAGCCTGTGGCTTAGGGTTTTTCATGCTGCAAAGAGCATCCATTTGCAAGAGCTTTTAAGTCTATATTAATGGTGGACTCTTCAGAATCAAGGTAGGTGGTTCTCACCTTAACACTTGTCATGTCATATTCTCTTGTTATTGAACAATCAGTGAGTTGGGTTTCAGCTGGAAGCATAAAAAAATGGTACTTGTTGCACCATACAACCTACTGAACCACCCTTGTTTTCTGTCAAATCTGAGGGAAAAAGTTCAGGGAGTGGGGTTTTGTGCTTCTATATTTAGGGGAAGAAGAAACCGTTTGTGCTAGCTCTAGTGATGAGAAGATGAGTTGGGTTGATCTATGAGGGAAAAGGCATGGTTTTTGAGTGTTCCCAGATGGTCTGTTCAATGTCAGAAAGAGAGCATAGATGGTTTTTTGGGCATACCCATTTGAAGATGTCTTGGATTCAGCATCAAATCAAGCAGAAAGATGGATATCTGACCTACCCACCTCCTCTGACTCCATCATCTTCATCTCCATATACTGCTGCTTTTCACAAAGGATCAACAGCACCTTCATCTTCATCATCCTCTGGTACTAGAATAAGTCCAGCTGTTCTTTTCATTATAGTGATTGTAGCTGTTCTGTTCTTCATCTCTGGCCTTCTCCACTTGCTTGTTAGATTTCTCATAAGGCATCCTTCTTCTTCCACATCCTCACAATCTAATAGATACCCTGAAATTTCTGAATCTGATGCTCTTCAAAGGCAGCTGCAGCAACTCTTTCATCTTCACGACTCTGGTCTGGATCAAGCCTTTATAGACGCCCTCCCAGTGTTCTTGTACAAAGAGATAGTGGGTCTGAAAGAACCATTTGACTGTGCTGTTTGTCTTTGTGAATTTTCTGAGAAGGACAAGCTGAGATTGCTTCCTGTGTGCAGCCATGCATTCCATATCAATTGTATAGATACTTGGCTCCTATCAAATTCAACATGCCCTCTCTGTAGAGGGACCCTCTTTGCTCCTGGCTTCTCAATGGAAAACCCAATTTTTGATTTCGATGATTTGAGGGAAGAAGATGGTTTTCCTGGTCATGGAGAAAATGGGTTCGCCTCTGGTCCAAAGACAGTAGAAATTGAAGAAGTTGTTGGAGAAAAGGGGGTTTTTCCTGTGAGACTTGGTAAATTCAGAAAGGTGGCTGATGGGTCAGGGGAAACAGCAGGAGGAGAGACCAGCAGCAGTAATTTAGATGCAAGAAGATGCTACTCCATGGGTTCATTTCAATATGTTGTTGGTGATTCAATTTTGCGGGTGGCTCTGAACCATGAACAACAACATCCAGATGGGAAGATTGTGAAAGGGATAGAAAATAATGCAAATCCTTCAATTAATGAGGAAACAGAAGGGACAAGGAATAGTTTTGTGACTAAAGGTGACAGCTATTCTGTTTCCAAAATCTGGCTTTGGTCGAAGAAGGGTAAATTTCCAAGCTCCTCAGACAATACCCAGACCGGTATGCCTTCTCTTAATGTGGACCTGCCATGGATGGGGAGAAAACAAGAGATGTGAAAGGTATTTTCTGTTCTGCTTCCATGATTCATTGTTGATCCATTGATCAAAGCTTGTTTTAGTCTTACTGTTTGCCTTTTCTTCCTACAATTTTTGGGATGCTAATTCAAGAATATGATTGATCTCTCACGGTAATTTTACCATTGTACTTGTATCCTTGATTGAAACTCGAAAACCCAAACTCATCTTTTGATCTCTTTTTCCCGAAGTGATGAATTAGAAATGCCTTTTACTCCTATCTTGTAGAAGAAGATGTTCATATGAGTGTATATTGTTTACATTTTGCACATCCTGTCAATTGTACCCCTCCCCCAACAATTGTTGAACCATGTCTTGGTGGGAAAGATCTTAAGAGGGATTACATTATCCTAGGGGCGCTGGTATTGGAAATGTTGCCATTGAACATGTTTTCTATTCAAGGGCGATCGATCTTGTGGAGACCGATGGTAGAGTATCTGTCAATTATAGGATGCAATCTTTAGTCTTTTCTTGTTCTTCTGCAATAAAGTATCAAATACCAAAAAGAAAAAGTTTTTCTTTCCGCGATTCCAACTATTGTGCCATAAGACTATTTTAAAGCAGGGTTTAGTTGGCAGACAAGCACTTATGAACATTTTTTTTTCCTAAGCAGCGTCGTCTCCCCTTCCCGCCTATGTTGTTGTCTAATCATTGCATTTGCATTTAAACCTTGAAAAATTGGAGCATCGACTGTTAATTTGGAGCTTCGACTATGTTTAAACTTTAAACTCAGCTCTTATTCCTCCGGACAACTCCAAAAGTTCAAGTATGCCATGGCCCCATCCATGGGCGAACATTTTGTGACAATTCATTTCCATTTATTGGTCCAACATTCAAATGCATGAGATGTTCTTTCCCTCTCTCTTTTACCCTTTTTTCAGGGTTTGTCTGAACACGATCCAGATCAGAGGGGCCGATTTCTTTTGGCTTTGTTGTCTTTTGAGTCTTTAGTTCAATTTTTTTTTCTTTGTTTTTTCATAAACCTTTTGGGATAAATGCGAGCACGATCTTTTGGGCTTGGGCAGTGGTGGTGGGATCCATGAAAAGCACTGTGAACAGAATCTTTAGTTTTGGCGATGAGACCTTTGATTCATAACATGGGTGTAGCAGTGATGGCCATGGCGTGGGGTCTCTCATGCCTTCAAAACCTCTTGCTCTCTCTCTCTCTCTCTGATCTTCACCAGTCATCATCTTTGGCTGTATAATCAAGTGGGATTCCACCTCCTCATTGGATACCCAAAAAGAATTCCACCCTCGGCATCTGAGATCTTTCCCTCTTACTGTATTTCCCATGTTTGTTTTCCTGCTTTCCTCCATGGCTTTACTGCTTTATAGACGCTTATTTTTTACTTTGGAGGATGAGTGATCCATCCACTAAATGATATGGGCTCTGTAGACTCCAATACAGAAATGAACCCCACGCGGTTGCCAACCAGTTACAGATTTGGATTTGCATCAAACTACTGCCATGAAGTGGGCTCTACAGTCTGGCTACCAACTACTTCGATTAATGTGAAGTATCTCAAAAAGACAACTCAGGTACATTTGTCTCTTGTATGTCCATCAACGTAGAAGCGCGTGGGTCAAATCACAGTATAATAAATGGTAAGAGGCCCCGCTTCCACTCCCGATAAATGGTGGGGAATGGTGGGCTCAAGCTTCCTTTAAAGTGCAGTTTAGCCCAAGAAGAACAGGGTGTGTGGGGCACAGCATGTAGAGGAGAGAAAGGGCTAAAGAGATCATCATACATCTAGTACATGTTTATGCACATTCATGGCCTGATTCATATTCAGAATTAGCAAATCTTGTGGCAAAAAGACCCATGAATAACACATCCAGTGTGAGTTTCAGCGATCATTTGCCCGTGGACATATCAGCACTGAAACAAGAGGATTACTTGCACTCTTTTCTGCTTCAAACCCCATTTTGTCCATCCCTTTTAGGTTCCCCCTCTGCACTTCTTTTACTTCCATGGACAAAGGGATGATGCTTTGCCGCAAAGACAGGTCACAGCAATTGAGTGGTGATGGGAAGAGCGTGGCTCATGTGGTTACTAACAGCAACCAACACCACAGAAGTCAATCAAGAAGCCGTGAGAACTCAAACGCAGCAAGAAAACAAGGATAAGGACAGAGAAAATTGGGGGTGTGGGTGAGGATGAGATAGGCCACGAGGAGGAAAAAGGGGGCATGATGGGATGAGGGAAAGAAATGAGAGGTGCCAAATGGGAAGAAAAAAGGAGAAATAATGACACAAAAGACAGTGGGTCGACAATTGAACCCCTTCAGTGCTAAACCCCTTTTGGATTTCATCACTAAGAAGAAGTGGGTCGACAGTCATCCTCAGTTTCTACACCATTTCCATCCCCACGCCTCAAAACACCACTCAACATCAGCCAAATCTAAATTGGGTAGCATGCCATTTGCTTTTGCTTAAAAAAAAAGTACCATCAAAGCAAAGCAATTACAAAATAATAAGATTAGACTTATACAAACTACTAGGTTCATTGATCTCACTTTTGGAAGTGAACCCATTTTATAGAAGAATCCATCAGCAATTATTTATTTGTTTTCAGACTCAACATATAAATAAACAAATAAAGTATCCACTGGAGTGGGTTAGTGATTCAGCTCTGCAATTACGTGAGGCAGTGGTTGAAGTGCCATCGACTTTTGGAAAAGGTCTGAATTTGTTGGCGTGCAGTCTGAAGAACTTATTTGCACTATCTTATTGAAAAGAAATCCTTTTGCTCCCCCACCATTTAGACCCTGGACATCCTCATAGACGATCAAAACCTTCTATTTTTCTCCTTTTTTATTTTTATTTTTTTATCTGACTCTTTTGAGTTTTGACAATGGGAAATGGAATTATTAAATAATTTTTTATAAAATACTGGAAAAAAATACGACGCTGATTGGCCAGGCAATCAATACCGTCCAAAAAGTCAACCAACTGCTACACTTGACGATGCTCCGGGTCCACGCCGAAGTTCGCGCCAAGTGTCTACCGCTTGCGGTTCTTTCGTCTCTGTCATCGTGTGCCACTCACGTGAATGACGGCCCATCGTTGCCGAGATCCATCGACGACTTTACCGACGGCGGCAATGATGCGTACCGGTAGGAGAAATCAGGGTAGCCGTGGTCCTCATCCAAATGACCGTACTGTCTCGGTCCTTCGTCGAAGTTCATGGCGTAACTCAATGGATCGTAATTGAATTTCCCGGGCCGGCCTCCGCCACCGCCGCGGCTTTTCCCGAACTGCCGGATGAAGGTCTTCCATCTTGGACCAGCGTGGATCTCCGTCCACTCCCTGATCTGTTTCAGCGCGTTCAAGCCTCTTCTCCACCACCCATTTTCCTTCTCGGCCGGGCCTCCTACCCGCTCCCACCACACTGATCCATCCCTGGCAGACCGCTCGGAGCCTAAACACGGCATCCAGAAACAACAACCTCGCTTTGCGAATGCCATATCCGCCATTTCGGATTCGGTTTCAGTGTTTCCTGAAGCCATCTCCTTCTTCGAAATCAGGGTTTCGAAGAGAGAAGACGATCTCCAGAAACCCCCAATTCGCTGTCCTCTCCCCCGCCTGCCTCTCTTAATACGAAAACTGTTATTATTACCGTTACCTGAAATTGCCAGTTGCCAGGTGTTCATGACGGGGATACAATTTAAGCGGTAACAGCTAATCCAAGAATGGGAACGCAGCTGTACCAATAGGTGGAAGCCACGTCATAAAAAATACAGTCACATTGACGTGGAAAGCCTCGATTGGATTTGAAGCTATGAGCTTCTGAGGCTGTTTACAGTGGATACTTGCTCTTAGACGAAACTACTGTTTTAGTAGCGGTTGTCCACCTGTCGTTGCCGGTAGATCCGTGTCTCTGCCTTCTCTGCGGTTATTTAAACGGTTTTTAACGGTCGAGAAGTGGGAAGGCGCGCAGTGGATGGGATCCACTGCGCATCAGGTTCCGTGCAACTTTTTTGATGATTGGTTGTAATAGTGCCACGTCATGGTGGTTATCAATGAAATGACTGAATACTCCCTTATAGAGCCATGTTTTGCACCCTGATTGGTTCCAATCAAATGGTGCCAAAGTTTAGGCATTATAAGATCTAAGACACTAGCGAATCCAACACTTGTTTTGGCATACAAGCATTTTATTAAACTAATTCTTCCTTTTAAATAGACTAAAGATTTGGACAAATACATTATTTTAAGCCCAAAAATAATTCTTCAAAGGTTAATTATTTGATTAGAATTTTCATGTTTGATTCTCAAGAAAATGAATGAAAGAAACCCTTTTACTTATTTTCATTCATGTTCTATGTGATTTGATTGTTGATATAAAAATATAGATATATATTTTCTTATCAAGGAAAAAAAGGGTTGTTCGGTTATTTCAATTTGAAAAAGTTTTAGAATCCAAAGAAGTAAATAGTAGAATAAAATAAGACAATTTTTTAAATTCTATTTAAAAAAAAAAATTGAAGGCTCCTCTAGTCATGCTTTCTAAAATTTGTTTTTAAAAAACCGATAAAAACAATTTATTTATTTTCTAAAAATCGTTCTCTATTTCACTTTATTTTTATATATTATTTATCAAAGACAACAACCAAATAATATTAAAAAAATTAAAAAATAATCTTTTATTTTTAAAAATAAAAAACTATTTTCAAATCACACCATCAATCATGCTTCAACATTTTCCAAGTATAAATGTGTATAAAAATGTAAAATAAAATAAAATAAATCATAATAAATGTTAAAATAAATCTCTCTTCCAAGTTCCCAACTACCCTAAAATTAAAAATATGTGTTTATTCGTACAAATCCAAAGTGGAACATGTGCACCTCTTTGAACTCCAAGGCTGACTGATTCTAGCTGTCTTATTTCTTTAATATTTATAAAGAAATAAAAAAAATATTTTAAAAAATAATATATGCTAAATAACAACTTTTTAATATTATTCTAGTATATTTGTTTTATTTTATTCTTTTCACTTTCCTCTTCCCACGTCCAATTTTGAATGCCAATTTTTTTTTCTTTTCCAAATATGAAAAGAAATTAAATATGCTGTTCAAGTCAAGCTTGATTTCCTTTTGTTGAAAATTTTAATTCTTAAAATATTTTCTTTGAAATTTTGTTAGGCGAATTTGACTTTTTTTTTTTTTTGTCGATCTTTATCTAAGAGATGAGTCAGCAGATCAACGGTCCGACTTGACTGATCAGTCACTCACACATACACGCAAGAAACGTGGCCCCCATGTATTCAAAGGTCTACTGGCACATGTTTTCTTTTTTTCTTTTTTTTTTTTCCAACAATTTATATAATTAATTAATATTTTAAAAAACAAATACCCAATTTCATCTACCATACCTAATATTATTATTATTTAATCTTACTTAACACATAAGGAAATGCTTCGAGTAATTAAGCATACAAAAGATGAAATAACTGTGCTGTTTGACAAAACTTAATACGCTTAATAATTTAAATTAATTTTAAGTTAAATTCTTTTTAAATTATTAACTTAATTATTATTATAAATATTAAGATTGTTTGATAAAATTAACTTAAAAATTATTTTAAATCAAATTGATATATTTATCTTTATAAATTATAATTATGGCAAAGGAGATTGAGTAACAATCAAGATGGTAAAGTAATAAAAGAAATCATTGAGGTAATTAGGGTAAATGAAAATAAAAAAATAAAATAAAAATACAAACTTAAGAATAAATTAATTATTTTTACTTATTATTTAAAATTATTTTTTATTTTAAATCATACATTAAATTATTTTATAAAATATATTTAATTTACTTAATGTCTTAAATTAAGTTATTAAGCCAATTTAAGTTATTAAATTGATTTATCAAATATCCACTTACATATAAAATCTAAATAAATTAAATATTAAAATTCAATCCTCCATAAAAATTAATAATTTTTGTATGTATTTTTTTTAAGAAGGTTGCATTTAGTATTTTAGCCAACATGCCAAGATTTGGGACACAGAAAGCAGAGAAATTCAATGGAAAATGCCATTTAAGAATTCAAAAGACTTGTTGAACACTCAAATTCCGAGTCTCCAAACACCCATTCTTCAACTACCGTGAGTTTCCTCCCCAGCTTCCTAACTTAGAAACCACAGTACTAGTTTGAATGGAGCATTTCTCCTTCATTTGTAGTCAAACACGGCTACGACCTTTTCTTTCCCATAAATATACACAAACCTCATAGCCATCTCTATACAATCCAATCATCTTCCTCATTTTCTTCATTCATTCATGGCCAAGACCCTCCTCTCAGTTCTCTTCTTCATCACCTTCATCCTGCTCTCTTCCTACATACAAGCCCGCCCCATATATGACCACAGCGCCATGATGAAGTCAGTTCCTGGCCTAATGGAGAGGGCCAACCGGTATGTTGAAGTGCTTGGCCTCTGGGGGATCAAGAACTCTGGCCCCAGTCCTGGGGAGGGCCACTCTTTTGTTAATGGTGCACACAATTAATGGGACTCCAGCTTTGCTCTCGGTATGAGATCCATTTAGTTCATGTCAAAAGTCAGAGGAAACTATAGTTACTTGTAAAAAAAAGTATAGAAACCAATGAATGTAAACCATTCTTTTGTTCATCATTGTTCTGTTATTCACATCAACTACAGGGTAGTTCATAAATGAAGATCATAATTTATTGCAGATGTTGTGTCTATTGATACTTTAATTCTTTTCAAACACAGTTGGTTCTTTCAGTCTTTCTGAAATTTATAGAATGATTCTCAATGGTAGATGGAGTTATTTGTATGAATTTTCTCCCATTTGGATGTGAGAATATGAAGCTTATTTTCTATTTTTCCGGCCCCTGTTATGAGGTTCTTTCAATAAGAAAAACATGTTTCTGCAGATGCTTTAGGAATTCAAAGAGGAATCCCCACATGTTGGGATGCTATATGCCATGTGTTGGATCAATGGGGCCCTTGAGTTTCTGGAGTGAGCTCAATAATTTTCTTTCAATGTAAGATAAAAGTCATGCTGCTGCTCCCATAAATACAGAGGTACAATTGTATCTTTCTGTGTAAAATTAGGAATTCAGTTATTAGAATTGAACGAAAAAAATAACAGGTATGACTCAGTCAATTCTTTTCATTGTCATGCTTGTTTGATTCTCAATGGACTGATTCAGAAACCTCCTAGTGCTACAGTTTTATCTGGTCCCCATCAGAATACATGTGATCTTGATTAATTGTGGGGGAGCCGGTTGCCTGCCTTGGTGATTGTGCCACTCACAACAGCCGATTTAACTTCAGTATGCATTATGCAATGGTCCTCAGCTACCCAAGTTCTTTCCCTGATATGAACTTTTCAGAGGTAAAAGATGAGTTGATAAGGTATGTGAGCTGGGTGGTTCATTGGTAAGGTGGATGAGATCAACCTGCCAGACTAGCTTCTGCAGAAGAAGCCTCATGAATTTTCTGGGAATCGATGAATTATAATCCAAAGTTTAATAAGTTTGAATTGTCAAGACTAGTTCTTCCAAATTCTCGGGGCTATATTCCATCCTCCAATTACAAAACTAATGATTATACTGGAACTGCCACATTTCCAGCTTAATTAGAAGGAAAGTGACCAATCTTTGATTCTCTTGATTTCAAAGTCAAAAAGACGATACAGATTCTGCATGGTTTGTGTGTTGCTTTGTCATACATTCATTCACTGAAGGAAACTTGGGAGAACTAACATTCCTTCTTAAAGAAAAAAAAAAGGAAAATCACAGTGCAATCCTACTTTCATTTCAAAAATATCATCTTCCAGTTTCATATATATTCCTAGGACACAAGATCAGTAGGCATGGGAATAACCCATGTAATTGAGACGGGGTCGAATGTTATGGTGATTATAAACAGGATCTCCATAGTCAACAGCCTTTATCACCATAGCTTCACGTCGTCCATCCTGCTCCTGAACTGCTCCAAAAACAATCTCATTTTTTGTCTCACAGCTCTGCTCATAGTAAGTCTGGGGATTCGATGAGTAATGCTTTTGATGGTGCTGCTGGTATTGCTGCTTTTGCTGTATCTGCTTTTGTTGCAGTTGCTGATAATTCCCATCCCAACCATTGCTGTAGAAAGTCCGACTTTGCCTGAAATGGTGGGCCTTCTCCATTTCTGGAGTCATAAATGGATAAGTTTTCTTGGGTGTTGGGGCTCTGGACTCTATTGATGGTGGCTCGTCTTCATCTGGAATCACATAGCTCTCTTGCATGGGCCAGCCATTTGAGTGCACATTCGGTTGCCCGTACTGCTGCTGGATTTGCTGGTGGGGTGGCTTCTTTCTAGAACCTGAAAACAATCCCCCAAATATTTCAGCCAGAGTTGAACCTGTGTTGAGGAAAAGCCTCCCAAGTGAACCGAAGAACCCCTCATCTGCTTTCTCATACTCATCTTCAGCTGGGATTAAGGGGGCCCTGACTGATTTAAGAGGCCTCTGATATGATTCTGGAGGCATACCTTTCTTCATAGGAGTGCTTGAATCCTAGAAAGTATGAACGAGCAAGATGTTTATAAAACATATCAAACAAGTCAAATAAGTTTGAACTTACACTGGACTTATCATGAAAAGAATTGGCAAATGAACTTTGACAAATTTCCATTAGCAGGAATAGTCTGTGACCAGGCTTGATAGGGAAATCTCAGTTCAGATTTGGACCGACCATTAGGAACTTAACATGCATAACTTTGAGGTATTTCCAATGATTTGAGCATTTAAAGAGCAATTAATGATTGATTTTCAAGATTCAGTACATTCATGATAATTCAAGAAATCTGATCCTTAAATGAAGATCCAAAAACGAAGTGTAAAAAATGCTGGATCACTTACATATTGGGAAGAAAACATTGCTGCCACTCTACGTTGCAGCAATGCCAGCATATAACCAAAGAAACCAGCTGCAACAAGGACTGCTATCCCTGCAACAGCAATAAGAGAAAGCCGTCTCATAAATCTCCATAACCATGAAGAAGTGATGGCAATGACAAAGTTTGCCAATCTGAGTTTACCTAAATGAAAACTACCATTGTACTGGTAAGCACAATCTTCATAATGAAGTTGGATCTCCCGAATTGCCTGGTTTCCTCTGTCTATAACCAAAAGAGAGCAACTACTTCCAATGTAAACCACGTCAAAATCATTTGAGAACTTTGCATCTTCACTTGGACCATCGACATGGCCCCCTCCTCGCCCCCACTTTCCTCCTGCTATAGTTGTAACTCCTGCATAAAGTAAATCCTTGGGTTAAATACCAATCTGATGATTTAGCTCATCTATGGCACAAATAGACAGTGCCATATTAATATAGAGAGACAGGGCATGTGAAAAATAGGTAAACTGCTAAATTATGTTATGGAAGTCAACATTATTAGATTTGTAATCAACAATAACAGGTGATGTTTTAATTGAAAAATTAGTATCATGTATGATCGATTGAGAAGATAGTTGTGTTCATTAATTTGAGGGAATTCCTTAAACACCTGAAGTTTACCTGCATCACTGATCTTCCTGATAGCCATATTCATAGTGTCTGCAATGTAAATATTTCCTCTCTCATCCATTGTAAGCCCCTTTGGATGGTTCATCCTTGCTTCTCTTAGCTTCCCATCTACATGCCCAGAGTACCCATCAGGCGAGCCAGCAACCAGTTTGGGTCTGCTATCTGCAGTTCATCATCAACTTTAACATACAAAACAGGTAGAACTGTACCAAAACAACCAAGCTACTAAGGAGGTAGAACCATAAACAACAACATAATCTGACTCAACATTCTTTGCCTGAACCATATAAAACAGAAGCCATGGTAATTAAATGCAGGTGGTGATTAAAGAAAATCTACCCAAATTGTTCTACATAAAAAAAGGCCTTACCAAAAAATTTGAATGGACCCATAAATTTGAAAAAAAAGAAAATTAAAATGGGTGTGGCTTCTTGTAGAAGCTCAAAGAGATTCCCAAACATTAGAGTATACAATCATGAGTTTGCTCTGTAGAAAAGTGCATGAGAATCTTCATTTAGATAACAAAGATAAAGGACCATAGACTGATAGAGAAAAAAGGACAGAAGAACAAGTCTAGAGTGTCAATGAAGAAACTTCGTCACAAAAGTGAAAGATAGCAAATCACTAAAAGATGGAATTGGTTCTCCAGAAACAAAACTAAAAGGTCTAATGTACTTTCAAAAGTGGAGTCTTCTGCTAAACAAAAGCAAATTAAAACCTCATTTTTCATAAGTGAATGAAAACTAAAAGCTGGGATTGGGTGAGAGATCTTTCAAGAAATAACTAATAAGAAATCAGAAAAATAAGTATCCCCAAAGAATGAAGCCAAGTCCTTCCACAAGGCCAAAAACACAAAACAACAAATCTCGAGATGAAACTTTAACTGGGTATTAAGGCATGCCTACTAAAACCAAGTAATGACAACAACTTTATGGGAAGATGGAACTTAGATAATAGAACTCAACTAAACACATTTAATTAAGAGCAATTCCTAACCATTATAGAAAAAAGTAGCTTACATCGAGAGAGTGGGGATGAGATCTTGTAAATGTTACTGTTTTCAGAGTCCAAAACGAGAAGCTCTCCACTTGTGGATACCTCTAGAGAGTATGGTTCGATTCCCAGCTTACTACCATCAAACACTGTTTCCACAGTATATCCATCCTCAAAATTCATCTTGGAATGGCTAGAAATTGCTGAAAAATCAAATCCCATCAACCACAAAATTGCAGAGAGCAATGTCTAGCCTACAGGTATGAATAACGGCAAGAAGCAGAGGTACAGAGCTATATGTGAGATCAGTAAAGGATATGTACCTGTATTGGTGGTAGACTTCAGTGACCACAGCCACTTCACAAGAGTAGAGACCACATTGGACACAATTCCACTAACAATTTCTGCAAAAAGGAGAATATGAAAATGAAGGCAGAGTTGAAAGTTGAAGCAAAACCAAACATTTGAAGCAGAGAGGTGAGTAAATGCAAAAGAAACATAAGGGTTCTGGAGCTTATACTCACTTGCAACAGGTGGGGAGGCTGAGACTGACGAGAACCCACCAAAAACCACGAGAATGAGAAACAAACCAACCCAATTATTCGTCATTGTTGTTGTTTCAGCAGAAAACCAAAGAACATCGGTGCTCAAACATGAAGATTCAAGCTTGGAATCGTCAGAAACACTCTCAAGAAGAATACCCCACCAACAATGTTTGGCTTCTTTTTACATGTTAATCAGCACACCCCTTTTTGAGAGATATATAGAGAGGGAGAGAGGAAAACGATAGAGACAAAGCAAGCAACAGTGATTAAGGCTCAACAGTAAAGATAGAAATTAAATGTAATAAGGTAAAGTCAAAAGAGAGGGCCTCAGTAGAGAGGGTATCATATCCTCTGTTTTTCTCCCATTTTGGACCCAAAAAAAAAAAAAAAATCATATTTTTTATTTCTTATCTTTATGGAATGTTCTTGTAAGGAGACAACATATGCTCACGCAGCCAGATCATATGATAATAAAATATTAATATATTAAAGGGTAGCCATAACCTAAAACCTTCTTTATTTTCTTTGTATTTTCTCTCAGCTTGATGTTCCTTCCTTTTTAACCATATGAAATATCATTTATCTGCAGGTAAAATTACAAAATTATACTTCATAGGGCCAACAATGGATTCTGAATTAGAGGAATGCTCATTGGTAAAAAAATGAGTAGTACCCAAAGAGTATTTAGTATGATTGTTGAAGGCAAAACAAACCCATATGCTAGTACATCACCCAATGAGCTGCACTTTTGGACATGTCAGAGTTTCCCACATTGTGGCCTTGTGGGTTTATGGGTAGGAAGTGGTGCATAGAGCCAATTTCTTTGCAAGAATAAAGGTGAGTGGCTTCACTCATCCCTTTTGATGACTCTCTAATCTTTTACTTATTCTAATTCTGTTTTTGTTTCTCTTTGATGCTTTACTTGGTGTCTGTTTTAGTGCCTCTTTTTGTTTCTTTCCTTATCCATCATGTGCTCTTTGGCAGATATCTTGTGCCAAATGGAGTGAAAGTTGGTGTAATTCTCTCT
The DNA here is from genome assembly GCF_004353265.1 of Vitis riparia. NCBI lineage: Eukaryota > Viridiplantae > Streptophyta > Magnoliopsida > Vitales > Vitaceae > Vitis > Vitis riparia. The sequence goes on from NC_048444.1 coordinate 2,277,429, forward strand.
TTCTTTGACGGATTTGGTCTCTTGATTTCTTTAAAGCATTAAGGTCTGCAGCATACATCATGAAGATCAGTAGCTCCCCCAATCTTGTCATCATTACCACCTTGCTTTTGCATTATTTTTATCACATAACCCTGTGCATTCATGATCTCTTAGGCCAATAACTTTGATCAAATAGTGTTTCTTGTGTTCATTTTAACAACATTTTGACAGATCACTACCAAAACCCACTTGGGAAAAAAATTAAGGAGAAAAAAAAAAAGGCCAGATTCATGAAAAATCAAATTTTGTCTCCAGCTTACCTCCAATGGTAGGGAAACTAGATTCTGTAGCCATTCTTTGCTGCAAGGTGATATAGAGACCATCTTTCTCAAATCAATTACTTTTTTTTGGGCACTGTGCCCCGCATGACATTTGTCCCTTTCCTTGTCATGGCTACACAATCATATGACACTGCCATTTCATTAACTTCTAAACAATCTTAAAGAAAGGAAAGGTGAGAAATGCTTCCAAGTAAATCTAGCCCACATTGAGCTGTTAAAGTTCAAAAGTTGCCGAGGCTCAAAACTGGGGTCTCTGTTGGGTGATGGTTGCTGCAATATGGCAAGTAGTTTCTTCCTCTCATTCCTTCTCTAAGAAAATTTTGTCCAAATTGGAACATCACAAAACTGGTTGAACTTGAACATTGGCACTGGATGACACCCTTCGATTAAATCACATGCATCTGCAGTCACTCATTTGCTCATTACTCACAATGGCTAAGCATTCAGAGAAAGCATTCTTCATTCTGGTAAACTTTTGTATAGGCCTAATAGCCATATTTTTAACAAAATTGGAAGTTCTCAATAAGTAAATCGCTATGATCAGACTGCTTGGGCATGACTATGACGGTGCAGGAGTTACAAGAGTTTCTTTCACTAGTCTTAATATTTTCCAAAGAAATCAAATCTTGGACCAACTGCTTGGAACCCTTATAAGATGGCATTTTGAAAAAAGCTTTTAAACTATCATATACAATGACTCAGAAAATCATTGAATACACTACTATACTCTATAATCAAAATCAAACATGGTAGATCATCCCCACCTCCAGAGTAGATGCATGAGGAATGCTTAGCGCGTAATTTGGGCCTCTAGAGTTCCTCCTCAAGAAATCATATCCGATATCAATTACAATTCTCTTTATCAAACTTGATCCCCTCTTCGCCCTCACATATGCATGCCCCATTATAAACGCCATCCCTGCCTCCCTGGCTTCCATCAGTTCATGCAGCTCCTCCCGTGCGGCTCTATCAATCTGTGGACTATCTGGCAAAACGAATCTCACTCTCTTCCTCGGCCTCTCTGGGGACCTTATTTCCCTCAGCTCTGAAGTGCCCACTGTATCAGACAAGTCTGATTCTTCACGCAGTTTTATACCATCTAATTGTGTTGAAGAAGTTCCAACAACAGTCATTCTTTCATTCTTTTCCAGGCCTTCAATTCCTGTGCCAAATTCTTCTTTTTGGACAAGTGGTGTATCATATTCAGGCCCTTCCGACCGGATGAATTCTGCAATACTACAAACAAGATCTTTTTCAAACTCCACATCATCCTTGTGAACATCACGATAACCATATCTTGCTATGCACCTATAGAGTCGGTATTCCTTTGGCCCAACTCTTCCCACAAGGAACCTCTCCTCAGGTTTCACATGAGGCACTGGAACAGATTTAATGCAAAGGAAGACCAAAACCTGATGGAAAGCTGGGAGGTTTGTGACAAAGTGGGAGAAAATAGCTGGGATCCCAGATACAAGCTCAGTGTGTATGAGACCAATGCCCCTCACCCGCACAATTCCTAGAGTAGGACCCAAGCCAAGCAGCCAGTTAATAGATACCTTACTTTGAACATCAAACTCATATTTCTTGAGTGTGCCATAGTGCCAAACATACATAACCATTAGGAAGATGAACGAGAGGGCAATGGGAACCCAAGCCCCTTCAAGGAACTTGATGAGAGAAGCTGAGAAGTAGAGTGCTTCAATGGAGCCAAAGAAGAATATAAAGCAAATGGCTAGGATGACACTTTTGTGCCAGCAGAGGACTATAACTAGGGACATTAGGCAGGTGGTTACCAGCATCACAGTTATAACTGCCAAACCTGTTCCAGAAGAAAAGGAGAAACTGTAAACCAGTTCACAGAAATGGCAAAGAAGTAACTTAAAAAATAAAAAATAACTTGGACTGTGGATACTACCTGATGCATTGCCCAAGCGTTTTGTGTCTCTAAAACCAACAGTGATGGCCAAACATAATAACATTAGCGTCCAATTGATTTCTGGAATGTAAATCTGGCCATGTATTTTAGATGACGTATGAACTATTTTGACCCTCGGGAAACAACCCAAAGCAGAACATTGTTTGATGATCGAGAACGTCCCTGTGATGATGGCTTGACTTCCTACTACTGCAGCAAGTATCGCTATTCCCAGAACAGGCCATCTTAGTTTCTCTAACACAAGAAAAACAGTACCAATAATTAGCTAAAACCTCAAACTTAATATCATGTTAAAAGTAGCTGTTCTCTATAAAGAAAGTAAAACCCCGTACCAGGCACAGATACATAGAACCCAATATGGTAGTCGCTTTCAATAGTATGATGCTTGGAAAGATAAGCAGCTTGTCCCATATATGCGAGGATCAAGGATGGATAAACCACAAACGTGAAAGCAATCTGCAGAGAATATAGCTTTAGATTAAAAAAGTTGCTTTAATTTTTCCTTTTTTTTTTTTCTCTAGTGGAGAAATCAAATCATTTTACACAGAAATACTAATTATGGTCGACATCAGTGCCCGACCTGATTTCTAAAAATCGGATGCAGTTAACATCCAAAATTGTGCAGTTTGAAACCATCACATGATGAATCTATCTAATCAAAATTTCATGGATCCTATTAGAGTGAAAACAATCAATTGTTGAACTGATAGATAACTTGAGAGGTGACCATGTTACAGATCATATTGGCAAATGCAGGAATCTAATGAGCATTGTGGGATGTGAATTGTCAACTCGAATTTTCCTTGATTTAAAAGAAACACAGGGTTTTATTTCAAAATATAGGAGTATTTTTTCGAAGAAAAAAGAAGGCCTTCAAACTTAGCTTATTAATCCTATTCTATGTATAAACTGACAGAGGCATAAAGTCCCCTTTAGTCATTGAACCAAATTACCAAGCCTATGTACCTGGATTGACAACTGGGAAAAGTGTCCAAGATCTGCAAACATAGCTTCTGAACCTGAAATGCCAAAACAATTTGAATTAGAAAGAAAAATGAGCCGATTGCTTAAATGGCAAGTGTACGGAATATGCACATCTCTTCCACCTGTTATGCATAAGAGAATTCCACCCAATGACATCCAACCTCCCCTTTGGGTCTTCTTCAAAAATTTGTACATGTAGTATGGGGAGAGAGCTTGATAAACACAGGGATTCCAGTGGAAGATGTTGTACAAACCGATTGCACTGATGCATAAAAGCCATGTTATCACAATTGGCGCAAACAGGAAGCCTACTCTGTGAGTCCCATAATGTTGGAGAGCAAACAGAAATACCAGTATTATACAAGCAACTGGAACTTGTACATCTGCATAGATTTCAAAAGAAAGGAAAATCAGTACTGTTTGAAAGGTAACTTATCCCATTTTAAAAGTGGATTTATGCAAACTTAATACAGAATTCATCAAATGATCATCTCTAACTTAACTTGTTAAAGGTGAAAATGTTAATTATTTAGGTTAAACCGGTAGGAAAAGAAAACCAAGTCTTGAGTTGATGGCATCTCCTCAAAACTAGGGTAAGTTAACAAGAATAAATTATGAGTATATGAAGCAGCACACCCACAGCCAGCCTGAACTTCCTGTCTATGTTTACCCCAAGTCATAGTTGAAAAATATCATCAAATGGCCTCTCAAAGGATATGTTTCCCATTAGTAGCAAAGGATGGCAATTAAACATGGACTGCAGATAGACCCCACAAGTGTAAAAAATAAAATAAAATTAACCAAATAAAAATAAAGCATGGAAATCATGACTAGCAAGTAAGTCATATATATGACAGAAACAAAGGAAAAAAGGAATGTGACTAGTGGAGCCTTAGAAAATGAAATATAATGAAAGATCTTCGGAAATTTCCAGTAGCAACCATAAAGGAGATCACTGGACCACCAAATTCGTGTTCACCAATTGATCAAACAATGATGATACAGGCTTCATTCAAGTAGTTCATTCACCACCACAATTTGGTCATAACAGGTCAAAGTGTGGCTGATGCCATAGTCATGATTGTTTTTATCCATAGGGAACTCCAATCATGGTTCTACCTCAATTGACTGCTCTAAAAATGCCTATGCTTCATCACTGCCACTATTCGGATAAGTATGCTGAGAAAACTAGAGTATTATATACATTTTTGCCTCACATCCATTTCCCTACCAAACTACTTTTTGCTTCAGTTTATTATGACTGAACCAACTTTATAAAAAAGCATAACTTTACCTATTTCATCTTATAATTTATGAACTTAAAGTTCTGTTCTTGACCTCCTGTTACATCCTTGATCTATTATAAATATATTGGTTGTCATCAATTTGGCCTTCCACACCATGGAGTCCATCTTTATTTTATTGGCTTGATAGTGATTTGACTTTGATTAAAGCAGGAAAGTTTTGTCTTAGTTATACTTTTAGGGACCCGCAATAATGCATGTTTCTATTACAATTTGGTAACCTCTCTTTGTCCGCTAACCGCAATATCGGTACAAAAAGCTTGTTTTAAATAAAATTCAGGTTCTGAATGGTTGATGATAAAGTCAAGATATCGATACCTAATTATGAACCACCTCGTTTCACAGCATGAATGAGATGAAGATGATCAAACAGTTTTCTAAGGGCACTTCAAACAAACCTAAGAGACGGGCCATAAAAGATAATCGTGTCACTTAGCACCCACATGTTTTGTGCCTTAGTGAACCTGATCTAGGCTTTCTTGATTACCTAACAACCTCAAACATCTGGTTTTCCAACCTACTTGTGATGAGATGGAGTTTAGGACTAGTAGTTTAGCAGCCTAAGAGGGCAACTACATTTGACACCTAGGTAATACATTAGTAACCTTTTCAATTAGAGGATCTACTTGACAGTCATCCACCTTCACCACAAGGAATTCTTATTCTTCAGACATTAAAATGATTGTTGGTGTGGAATAACATATTGGCGAATAATAGAATCAGAACTTACATAGGTGATGCTCTTTTGACATTGAAAGCTCCAAACCCGACACTGCCGAAAAAACTGCAGAAATTATCACAACAAAACAAAATAATCACATATTAGCATCCCAACCTTCCAACTTTAGACCTAAAACCACAAACACATAACATCCAATACCAGAAATTGAAGGTGTGAGGACTCCATCCCCGATAACCATACAAGTCCCAATCAAAGCCAGAACAAGCAATACCCTCTGCAACACTCTATACTTCTCCAATGTCGATTTCAGGCTTGAACCAGAATTTTTATCGAGCAATACAAAACCGTCCCTTGTGTATTCGGACAGTTCCTCATCAGCAAGCTGGCAATTGGGTATTGAGTTCACCCGGGCATGCCGGCAGAGCAATGAATACAAAGCAAAAGTCCCACCTTCACCATTATCATCTGCTCTGAGCACAATAAACACATATTTGAGGAGTGGTATCAATGTTAATGTCCAGAATACGAAAGACAACACCCCATAAATCTCCTCATTTGTCTCTGAATGATGAATATCCTCTGCAAAAGTGCTTTTGTACACATAGAGAGGAGAAGTGCTTAAATCTCCATAAACAACACCCAAGCTCTGATAAGCCAGGGTCAGCACTGTCCTCCATGATTCCCTCTGCAACAAAAAGAGAACAACAATATGAACCAAAAAAAACAACGGCGGAGATTTCAAAGAACCTCTTCACCACACTCGGACACACCCTTCTCACCTTGGTCCGACCGTTTCGGATTACTCGTTCCAGATCCATGATGAGCTCCCTCAAAACCACGAAAAACCCATATTCCAATCAGGTTGCGAGAGAAACAAAGATGAACCAGATGAATTCACACTCTCCCCACTTTCAAAAACTAAAAAAAAAAAAACAAAAAGGAGAAAAGCAACTAAATAAATTCTCAGAAAGGATAAGACACTGTTTTTATGAGAGTGGGGAGGGCAATTCAAGTACCACCAATGGAGACACACGAAGAACAAACACGAAACACCACAAACGGATACAGAGAATGGTATTTGAAACGAGGATGGTGGTTGGAATTGGAGCTGTAGATTAGAATAATATGGGTGTGCCTGGGGAGAGAAAAAGACACTGTTTCCTTGAATTCCTTTCAGAGAAGAAGAAAAAAAAAAAAAGAAGGAATATTTTTTAAATTTTCAGAGAAGGGGTTAACTCCAACAATTGGGTTGTCTGAAGAGAAAAAAATGTAGATTGGGAAGTGCTCTGTAAACCAGCAAGCACTACTCCTACTGATATTCTTTGACATCCAACACTGACCACTGAAAGCTACTTTTCTTGCTGATATGCCCCTTAATCAATATTCTAATATGCCTATTAAACTTCTACTGAAACAAACACCAAGTGAGACACTCAACTCAGCAACTCCAACCAGTTTTGACCCACTTCTCCGGAGCCCACCTGCTAGAAACAAGTCTGAATGATAAGCGAGGATAATAAATGAATAATCATAGAAGGAAATCAAAACAAGAAACCTCTTGTCAATTATTAATAAGCTTTAAGGGCTTGTTGGTTAGTCAAAAAATAAAATTTTTGTTAAAAAAATAAAATAAAATTTCAACTAACTGAACATTTGTTTGGTAGTAAGAGTGTAAGGCATTTATTATCTTAACCACTTGAAAATATCTTTTCAAATTGTAAAAATTTGTGATGGAGGATTTAAGCCTGTTCAAGGACCATCTCTGCGAGGAGACTGCTGATCACACAAGTGTCAGCCGCCACACCTCCTATTTTAAGCTTTTTGGAAAGGCCAAAGTCTCTTGTTTTATTACGAGTTTCTGGTCAAGAACAAGGCTCTTGCTCATCAGTTATCACCTACTGGCTTTCTTACTTATCAACGAAAATGAAGCAGTTGCTTTCTAAGAAGTATTTTTCTAAAACACGTGTTGCAGATGATAATGGAGTTTGACTCACCTAGCACCAAAAGTTTGGTATTCTTTTTTGTATGGCCATTTTCTCTTAGTTATTATAATTGAATGCCTTATTTATCAACTTCAAAGCAGAGAAAACCCACCGTTGGCAAGAGGGCATGGAGGAATTGGCCCACAGTGTTTGATTGTTGCCTTTGAATTTACTAGGGAAAAATGGGTTTGGAGCAATTGGACCGTAGATTCAGGCTGCCTTTGAATTTTCAGAAATGGGTTTGTATTCATTTGTCAAGTTCAAAATGTTCCCATGAGTCTTGTACCAGATAAAAAGCTTAAAGGTAAATGAAAATTGAGAGGGTTTGATTCTTATTCTAATACCTTTCTTCATGGGGAACTGATTTGAAATCAGAAGAATGTTGTGCCTTTTTCTTGTTCACTTGTTTTGGCCTAAATTCTGTCATTGTTTAATACAGTCAAGAAACTGTATGATTAGAAAATTAAGCCATACATGTAAATTTGTAATCACATTTTCTACCACACATGGTGTAGTTCATCTAGAATTTGTCTTCCTAATTAATTAAGATAAATGCTCCTATCAAGAGTCAATTCTATTAGGACAACAAAAAAAACATTTTTTTAAAACACGTAAAGTATTTTGACTTCATTTCGAAAACTTGTTTAAAGAGTACGTATGATTTATTCAGGAGAAAAAGTTTCTAATGCTATTTGCAATAGATTGTACTTAATTACGTAGACACGTTTTAAAATTGTGACGGCATTTGACCAATAACAAAAGGAGAGTTACGATATGATCCTTCAAATGCCGTCTACAATATGGTGGGGTCATCTGTACCCTTTAAACCACTTCCAGTTAAACCCAGGCAATGCCCACCAGAATGCGTGATGTCCTTAACCAGTCAGAAGATGAGCTGCACACGGAATATTTCAATTTTAAAACATGTTCCAAATTGCCTTCAATTATTCACATTTTCTTGGCACATGGGGGTCGCTAATTCTTATCTTTCAACACGATGCTTAATGTTAGAACCCACAAAAAATAAAAATAAAAATAAATGGAGAAATCCTAGGTGACATGGACCCATCACCCCATTTCTCCCGATCTTGGGCATCCTCGGTCCTATAATATGCGAGAACATACAAGGGACCCATGAAATCCTCTTGAAACTCCCTTGAAAAATCCCATAAGTCTCCGCACGTTATGGATGTTTTACCTGAAAAAAAATCACCTACACACCAAACCCATTACCACCTTGTTGGAGTTTTAAACTTTGAAGACCTATTTTTTCATTGTATCAAGTGTTTGAAAATTTAGCATAGAGGGTTGGGTTTTGAGTTAACACCACCGAGATTGGTCCCCTCCAAAATGATATTTATGAGAGATATAAAGAAAATATTGGTGATGGGATTAGAAAGAAGATTAGGAGAAAGTGAAGGATGAGGGGAGACATCACCATCATTCAAATGTGGAGAGGAGTAGAACAAGTGTCCAATAATCCATATACACCCAGAAAGCCCCAAGAAGCTTCGGTCAGTGCCACATTGCCTTTTTTGAGAGTGAGTGGGCTTCCACTTTCCACTACTGGTTTCATGTCCTTTCCTTTGTCCCAACTTCACTTTTCTTTTCTTGTTTCGTTTTGAAGCTTTTGGAATCTGCGGTCGAGAGAATATCTCTGGACTATGGTTTCTAGTTGGATATACTGTTTACATATTCCTCCACCACTGTGTAATAGGGAGGATGCCAGTCAAAATCTCTTGCCGTGATTTTCATTTCTTCTTCCCGTTACTCAAAGAAAAAAAAAAAGTTTCTAACATTATATAAATAAACTTAAATAATATTAGAACAGATCCCGAACCCATACACGAGCCAAGATTAGGTAGAATCGAATGAGATGCTTAGTAATTAATAATATCATTCAGATAAAAAGTTGGTCATTTCATTATGTGGGATCACCATAATATAATTAAAAAACCAGCTATAGGAAAGCCATGACAAATCATACAATATAGTTTGATACTGTTGGTGGCCCGAAGAAGATGGATAGAGCCCATAGAATCCGGGTTTATTCTGCTCCCACAGATGGGCCAGCTGCTGAATTATACATAAACAAACAGAATTAGTCACCCCAATCATATGTATATAAAAAAATATGGGGGCTGAAAGTCCATATGATTGATGAACACCACCCCACCACCCCTCAAGAGATCCGGTCTGCAGAAGACTTTTCCTATTAATTTCACATGATCAAAGATTCAGATTTGTCATGAGGGTCAGATTTGTCAAGATTCAGATTCGAGTTAGAATAATCTAAGTATGAGGGGCATGTGGGCAGCCGCAGGTGCCCAAGAATTAATTCGTGTTTGCAACTTCTAAGATTCACTCACAGAAGAGACAAATCCCTTGATATAGAAGCATTACAAATAGATGGCCGGCTAGTTAGGATGATGAATTGCAGTAGCGATATGAGACAAACTATAATCAAGAATTGAAGGATATGAAAATGGATGGTATTGCGTCAGTTGATTTCTAGACAATCCTTTTGTATGGGAACATTTTTCTTTTTTTTCATTTTTTGGTTGATGGGTTGTTGATTAGCTGCCATTTGTGGCAATTGGGGGGCGTTGGTTAATTAATTGAATACATAATTGGATGTGGTCTATGATAATCTAATTTTAAGATGTTGATCAATGGGTCTAATTCAACTTATATGTAAGTAATCTTTCATAAACAAATGTGGAAATATTAATAAAGTTTTGCCTACTTCCTATTTTAATTGTTGTCAAACATCTGATTTTGGACTTGTTTAGGGATGATGCTTGTGTCACTCATTTTTAAGTGATGCTCTATATTCATAAAAATTATTTTAAAAAAATTATTTACATCTGTATTTTATAAGAAAATTGCTTTTTAAGGGTTGGAATAATTTTTTGAATAAATTATTCCTGAAAAGACATTTGAGTTAATATGAAGTGATTATGATAGAAACATTTTTAATTTATAAGAAGAAGTTTTTTACTATAAATGTAATGGATTTCTTTTGAACACGTAAATACGATTTAACCTTGTGTGGGATTTTGTTTGATTGTGTAATGGATATTTGTTTAAGTGACCTTACAACATGTAAAACACAATGAAAATATGTTTTATATGAGAGGTGAATGTGATGACCCACATCGATTAGAAAAAAATAAAATAAATTTAACACTATATATGTAATGAGTTTTACTTAATTTAAAATCACGAGGATTCATCAAACCTAATACAAACAAACTATACGAGCGGAAACAAGTTAATACAATTCATTTGGGAGTGTTTTTAAAACAAGTACTAAAAAGAACAGACTAATATTTGATTATAAGCTTATCAAATTTGAGCATGTTATCATGGTATGCCAATAATGCACAGACTTAAAGAATTGACTATGGTACATAAGGTGCTAGCTCAGACTTATCTAAACCTAAAGCATACAAATATTGTAAATAACGTTATTAATGGATTGATGTGAGGGGTGACAATTCTTTTACTCAATCTCCAAACTTTTCTTGATAACTCTAAGGTCAAACTTTTGATTAAATGTAGTTTTATAAACAACAATTACTCTTTTTTTTTTTTTTTTTTTTTTTTTCAGTTTTTTGATTGGTCGTTTGAATTATTTCTCATTCTTTTCATGATAAAAGTTGTTCACCCTAAAATTGTGTATGCTCGTGCTAAGATCTTTTTTTTTATTCGAACTAAGATCCTCCTTGAATTGATGTATGAAAGAGAAATTATTCCCTTTTTATCTTTTTTTCATTATTTGTCGTTCTCGTTCTCTATCATGTGTTAATTTTAGACGTCAAACACAAAAGTCAAATAAATGTTAAATGATTCATATATTATATTTTTTTATGAGAAAATAAGATAAAATAAAAAAATCATACCAAATAAGGGATGCAACCTAATTATATAAAGAATATATAAATTTGTCAAATGCTGATAATATTTTATATATATATATATATATATATATAAAAGAATATTTAACTATGTTACCTCATGTTTTTTATAAACTCAATGGTACCTTCTACACCCATACAAATAGTAACTTCAAAAAAGAAAAAGAAAAAAAGATGTTTTATAATTGAAGTTGACCGTCTACCTATTCAAAAAGTCTTTAATTACCCTTTCAATAAATAGTATAAAACCAACTCAATGAAGTCAAACTCTAAATAAAATATCCTTACCTTAATTTTTATTTTTATTTTATTTTTTATGTAGAAACTATTAAAAAATGATGAAAATGTTTTAAAATTAATTTATACATATAAGAAATTTTAAATACTAAATTTCATGTTTTTTTATTAGTTTAAAATTCTCATATTGAAGTTTATCGTTATAATATAATTAATTTATGCAATCCTCAAAAATTAGATTAACACCTTTTTGCTTCAAAAGAAGCTCCCATCAAAGTTCACCATGACCTTTTGTGGTCAAATGTAGTATTTAGAGTTTGCCTCGCTTTGGTATCGCGGCTTGCAACACAATATTGCATTACCCTTAAATGTATAAACAACCATTGTACTTAATACAATTTGAGGAGAACCAACTTACATAGATGATTGGTTGTATTTTCATATGAAAATTATGTTTCACTTGGAGCACGTTTGATATTGATTATAGAAAACGTTTTTTTTTTTTTTTTTTTTTTAAGTAGTTGTCTAGCAAAATTTAAGAATTTTTTTTAAAATTCTGAAAAATTATTTATAATATTGAAAAATGATTTAAAGTGCTCTTCATTCTAAAAACACTTAGAAAAAAATACATTCACTAGAAACGTTTCGATTGAAAATACAATCAAGCAGACTCTTAATACCTTTACATTCATTACAATAACGTTACGTTAATTCTAAAAAAATTGTTGTTATATAAGTTATATTTCTTCCTTTCAATTCATTTAATCTAAATTTTTATCCAAATATCCAATATTCAACTTTAAACTTTACAATCTTATAACAAAACTAAGTGTGGGGTAAAATTTTTCCTTTCAAAATAAATATTTTTATAAACTCCCATTTTATTTGGGTTATTTTTATACAGAAATTTGCTTTAAAATTTGTGAATTTTTCAGTTTAGGAAATATATAAAAAATAAACTAAAATAAGTCATGGTGGGAAAATTAAACCCATTTATTTTATAATTTTGTTCACCATTTTCAGTTTTCTAGGCAACCAAACAAGAGGAAATTGAAGTTGCTCCTTTGCCCTTGACTGTTTGCGAGAAGAAACTGCAATGTTGAGCTCGTTATTGCTTGTTAGGGTTGTAGAGGCCTGTCTGCGTGTCTCCTAAACCCCTAGCCCTCACTCTTGATCAGAAACACATCTCATCTCATTCAGAGGAATGTAAGCCAAAAGATTGAATCTTTTTCATGCAATTTCATTTATTTTAACCAGTCATTATAACCCAAACCAAATTCTTCTTATCAAGGGTAAATGTGAAAAGTAATGTTTTTAAAATCGGATTATCGAAAAATTATCGATTCACAATTTAATGGTCAGATTAATGATTAAATTGTAAAATTGATGATGTCATAAATATATTTTATTATTTAATATATATATAAAAATTAAAATTTAATAATATTTATTTTTTATTTGTGATATTATCAAATATTAGTATTTAAATGTGAATATATTAGGGGAAAAAAGAAGAAAATTTACTTATTTAATTTTAACTAATTTTATAATTCTAGGAAATATTATATATATATATTTTTATATTATAAATCATTTTAGAAATGAATATAGAAATTTTCATTTGCCATGACAAACAACAAAAAGTTCGTAGTCAAGTGGTGCCATGTCCTTTGTCAAGCTTAAGCTGTAGTTAGTTTTTCTTTCACCCTGTCGCAGCCCACTGAGTGAATACATAGGCTGGCCTTTTGCCTAAAATGGAACATGGGCCTTTTGCTTGGATCTGAATGAATAAAAAAGGAAAGGGGCCATTGAACCTGTTCATGGAACATTTGATTTGTGGCCACCAAATGGTTTAAGTGAGGGACCAAACTGAAAAGGCCACAAGTTGGCGATTGGACCGGTCCAGCCCCGTCCAATGAGTTGAACAATGTGGCTCCGATGCAGAATAAAGAGCTTTGAAGGAGAAAAATCCATTATTAGAATCCATCCAAACCACCAAAAGATGTTCTGTTATGGTGTATTAATGACCTATTTGTCTCAATTTGAACTGTGTAGCACAACTTGGATGAACAAACTTACTAAATCAATCTACCTGATGTTGGGTCCATTAGTAAAGCTTGATCTCTACTAGGTTCTATTATTGGATTGATCATGCACTTATGACTTGGTTTTGAGCAGGATTTCATTTGCCAAAGTCACACAAAATACTCACATGATGCTTCCTTTTAATTCTTTTAAGGGCTGAAAGAGAGGCTGGTGGGAGGGTTGTTCACAGCCAGGATTGCTCTTTACACCCTTTCCCTTCAGCTTTCGGTCCTAGCTTCAGGGAATCTTTCACTGTATGGCCCCTGAAGCTTCTGTGAATATATTTCCCTTTTGAGTGATTTTCTCGTAAGGTGTGATCAGACAGGCAAGTCTAGGAAAAAGATTATATAATTCCAATTGCTGATATCATGAAGTTTCATTGACAGGGATCTGCCTCAGACCTGAAGCTGAAGCAGATGATGTTATAATACTAATCAGATCAGGCCAGGAAACAAGGTTCATGTTATGCCTGATGAATCTTTTGCCGCATGACTATCAAAAGACTTGGCTTTTCATATGGGTGACTGACAACTACAATGATGTTTGCTAAAATGGGGTGCTTTAGTTTTGCGTTTCTTGGGAATACTATGTTCTGCTTACTGAATCCTGGAGAACCATATTCCTATTTTACATTACAGTCTAATTGCCATTTCGTGCATCTCTGTCACAATCTTCTTAGCTCATTGACATTGGGATAAGTGGCTTGAGGGATGTCTTAATATTCTCTATCCATGCATTCTTGTTTGAGTTGAGTTGTGGTTCTTGTATGCTTGCTGTGATGAGAATTTAAATTGCATAGGATCATATGTTAACATTTAAGCATGCATTTAATAGCAAAAATTCAGTCCGTTACCTTGGTTCATGCTTTGAGAAGCCATCTCTGCTCCCTTTGATATCCAATAATCTACTTTCCGGGTGCGTGATGGTCCGAGAATGAGCGATCAATGAGCTCTTCCCTTGTCTCCCAAAATTCAGTCCAAAGTGGAGTGTGTGAGTGTGTTTGCCGGGAGTGCTCTCCAAAGAGAAGAAAGGATACTCTTCTAAAAAATGCAAACACATCTCTCTCTCTCTCTATATATATATATATATATATATTGCATATTACACATTTTAGTTGGATGACTTGACTTAATGGGCCAGTCAAGTGAATTAGGGTGAGCCCATAAAAAATCAAGCAACAATATGTGTCCAGTCCCATTATGGACCACAATGCAAAAATAAATTAATACTGATTTATGATATTATCAAATTGATTATGTAAGTCCACATATAAAAATTCCAACATGTTGTTCCTCACTGAGCATGCATATTTTTATGAAATTAGCATTCGTGTTTCCTTTCTTTTCACCATATTCCAGTCAGCTTCCTGTCCTTAAGATGTTCGAATCACATATAAAGAGTACATATTAAAAGTTTTGCCCACATGTGACATTGTCAAGTGTTCATCCTCTTGCAAGAAATCCCTGCTGCTTTGTTCAATTCGGAATGTCTTCTCTACATCTTCCCTCCTCTGTAAAACAGGTGCGAACTATGGAAGCTATTGGGACTCCTTGCGTGTGCACAAGATGCTCTCTTCATGAAGGTTTGGGAGCTCAACAACTTGTTTGTTTTCCATTTTATTATTAATTTTGTTCCTTTGTCTGGTTTGGGGAAGGCACCTTCTGATCCTTCTATTCACTGATAACAGCAAAATAGCTCCCTGTCAGTCTCGGGGTTTCTCCTGTAACTTGGTTTCTCTACATCTCTGCACCACACCTACTAGTCACACCTTCTAACTGACTGGCCTTCTTGCATATGCCAACCGCAATTGCCAAAAATCTTACATTGATGGTGTTCTTACACATGGGATCGTCAGCAAAAAGCCCAGTCTTACAGATCTTCTGTTGTCTGCTTTAAGAAAATGAAGCTGTTTAAAGTTCACATGTTCCCATCTGCTACATTCTACCAATCATTGTTGTTCAGAGAAACCAAAGAAAACAGGTCATATTTCTGTGTTTAGCTTTTCCTTCTATTTTTAGTTGGTTTAGGTTTTTGTTTATGAAAAGAAAATTGACAATTATATTCATAATATTGACTTGGCAGACTAATGTCTCATGCTTTGTTCTGTTTCGTGCTTAAAACAGGAAATCTTCTTCCAGAAAATTCTGATCGAAATGACTACAATTCTAACACGTTATGATTGTCATGATTCTAGTTTTGTGCCATGCTTCTTGCCGCATCATATTTGTTTCCTGGGATCATGCTTTGTTTGAATTCATGGTCCAGTAGGTAGGATCAAAGGATAGAAACGAATTGTTTCTTAAAGATTTCTCTTGTTGGGTCTCGTATATTTGGGTATAGACTGTATAGTCCATCTTCTCGACCTTCTCAACACAATCTTAATAGTGAACTCCGCATCAGTGATCGATACAGGAGGCAAACCCCATGAATCTTAAGGAAACGATTTTGCAGATCCATCAAAGGGTGAGTCTTAATGTGCCTTTGATCGCACCCATTTGACTGTGTTTACTTGGATTGGTTTTCCTTGCATGACATCAAGAGCTATCTTGATCACTGTCTTCTTTGGGCTGCTCTCCATAGCTTGGATAACAAAAATACATGAAGTGGAGTGCTCATGGACATCTAGCACCCCATTCAACATATGTTAGCAGAGGCAGCAGGCAACGCTGGCTTCTCTTGATGTTTGTCCCCTTTGTTTGGAGGCTTTTTGTAAAATTATCATGCTTCTGGGTGAGGAGGTGAAGGTCTGGAGGAGGGAGTAGAATTGGATCCGTCCATGCTTATTTGTGACTGTAAAAGGCGGTTTTTGGTGAAGAAGGTTGATGTGGAGCAAGGAAATGCAGCTGAAGCTTCTGAAAAATGCCAAATGCAACTAGCCAAGCCTCCAGATTAGTTCTGTGATCTCGGTAATAAGATACTCTCATGCAAGTAATTGCCCACAAAATATATTGAGAAACAAGATAACATGTCAAAAACTAGCCTACCAACAAGTGGAGTATTGAGACTACTCATTATATCCCAAATTGCAAATGGATTACTTCTCACATGAAAGGTGAAAGAAGAACCTTCTTGGGGTGAGTGTGCAGTTCAAGGCAGAGACCCAGTAGCATGCCACCACCCACCACTCATTTGCGGTGAGTTTGGGAAGAAAAAACTATTTTGGTTTGATACCCATTTCATTATAATTAAAGCATCCCCCAAGGCCCAGATGGAATAGGTCATGCTCTAACTTCTATATTCAGACACAAGCCTGCAAATCACATGCAGGGACTGTAGCTTAGGTGCCCACCATATCCATTTACTTATTTGAAAGTGTGAACTATAAATGACATTCAAAGTCGCCAAAGTTGTCCTACTTCATTATATTGACTTCCCTAGCCATCACCTTCCTCGAATCTGAGAACACCATCACTGAAGCCCGTCAAATCTTAATTGACGGGCTTGTTTTTTTTTAAGCCCGTCAAATCTGAGAACACCATTTACCTTTTTTTTTTTTTTAAGTTAATGTCATTGTTGAATCCTAGTTCTATGCACTTTGAAAATAATTTCTTGAATGTGATATTCTGCTTCCCTCAACAAGCAACATCAAATACACCCCACAAAGAGTCACGCACCCACAGACAATTATATATTGACATGATTAAAAGTAAAGGATGACCACCTATTTTCCAAATCTTCTGGTGTAAGTTCTTCAGCAAATTGATTTAAATTACGCTAACGTCTCTAATGTGGTAATGACATTCTACAATATGTGAACACTAGTGGGCAAGTCAGCTTTTGTGACTTTTCCACAAGACTTTTCAATCATGTTGACCATTTCCACTCTGTGAATAGGCTTTATTTTCCCTGAAAAACACTCTGCTTAAAGGGAGAACATAGAATAGAGGAAATCAACATAGAAGATGGAGAACAACCAAATTATGATGAAAGAGAAGCTGGGATTATTTGGGATACTCAAAGAAACCTTAACAATCCTTTACAAAAATCCTAGCTTCATCATCCTCACCTTCCTCACTTCTCTCCCATTGTTTTGCTCTTTACTAGCACATGAAATCATCTTCCAGCAAACCCTCATTGAAACGGCCAAATTTCTACCACAAGAAGATTCCTACAAAGAAAGATGTTCCGTTGGTGATAATGGTGTGTCATTTTGCTGGTATCAGGTGATTGATCCCCTAGATACAATCAAAGAAATAATAGAAAATGTCACTGTTAGGTATCTTTTATTGGGTCTCTCATATTTGGGGATTGTTCACCTTCTTGACCTCTTCAGCACAATTGTAATTGTCAATTCAGCATCAGTGATCTATGCAGGAGAGAAGCGCATGAATCTAAAGGAGAGGTGGCACAGATCCATCGAAGGAGTGAGTCTTAAAGGGCCTTTGATCACATCCATTTATGCTCTTCTAATGTCTTCCCTTTCTTTGCTTGGATTGGTTTCTTTGGTAACACAATTCTACATGATATCAGGAGCTATCCTGATCACAATCTTCTTTGGGTTGCTGCTCTCCATAGCTTGGTTGCCAAAACACATGGAGTGGAATGCTATATGGAACATGGGTGTTGTGATGTCAGTCTTGGAAGAGAAGCAAGGGGTTATAGCACTAGGGGTCTCAGCATATGTTAGCAGAGGTTGCAGGCGTCGTGGCCTTTTCTTGATGCTTATTTTCTTTGTTTGGAGGCTCGCTCTAAGACTATCATGCTTGTATGTGGGATGGTCTGAGGGAGGAAGTGGAATTGTAGTAACGGCTGTGCAAGTTAGCTTAGTTTGCTTTGGGAATGTGCTGAAGTGGGTGGCTTTCATGGTTTATTTCTATGACTGTAAAAAGCGGTTTTTGGAGAAGAAGGTTGATGTGGAGCAAGGAAGTACAGCTGAAGCTCTGAAATAAACTGAAAAAGGAGCTTCAAGGTAGAGTACTATGCCTGATTCCAGATTGGTTTTGTGGTCTTGGTAGTAAGATGCTTGTAACAAATTAATTTTTCCACAAGGCGCATATTTGCTGCAAAAACATTTTCTATCAAGTTAGTATGCTTTGAATTTATGGTTCAGAATGCCAACTCATGCAAATTCTTAAGTAGTTGTTGATTTAGAGGGTGGATTAGTGGATCCACAACTGCATTTACTGTAACAGATGGGAAATATGTAAAATGAGATCTAATACTGTTTGATGAGGTTGTATGATTTTGAAGGTCATGAATTCTCTTACAAAAGCGCACAGAAATCATGGAAAAATAAGTCTATAATCTGCTTCCTTGTAGAACCAAACAGATTACAATCTCTGTCTTGCATTCAAGTCTTCTATTATTTATAATTTTCCTCTAAAATTTGTATGCGTCTGCTGTGCTTAGATGTAAATATATCAAGAAACCAGAGAAAATGTTAAAACTAGCCTACCAAGAAGTGGGGTATTGAGACTGTTCATCATATCCTAAATGGCAAGATATTTTGATATGGACATAAGTACATGATTGGCTGTTATATGAAGGGTGACAGAACCTACTCCAGGGTGTGTGTGTGCATTTCAAGGCAGAGACCCAACCCATTGCATCCACCCACCAGACATCTTGGGTGAGAATCAGAAGAAAAATTATTTGATAGATGCTCCTTTTATTATAATCAAATCATACCCAGCAGCCACATGTTATAGGTCATAAACATGGGCCAGAAAATCACATGCAAAGGACCATATCTTGGACCCCCACCACATGCATCCATTTAATTATTTGAGAGTGTGGAATGATATTCAAAGCTGTCTAACCTGACTACATTGACTTCACGAGGCCCCTCCTTCCTTGTATCTCCCTTTGTTTAGCAGCATTCTTCTGCCCTGAATTAATTACCATCTAATTAGAAAACCTTGTTCAGAACAAAATTTTAGTACAAACCACTGCTCCTACAATGCTAGGGGCCAAGTCACTGATGAAAGAAATTCTCTAGTATATTCCTTCAACTGTGTGAATTAATAGGAGAAATGGCAAAAGCTTGAAAGCCAAGTAGGATACAGTTTATATTTCTGTGTCCTATGGGGTGATGGTGTTACTGTTTTGGTAACTAAACCAATCTCAGGGCATTGTGAACCAATCCAATAGCTTGGATTTCCAAGCAGTGGATCTAAAAGCGCATTCAGCGGCACAGATGTTAACTAAGCAGGATGAAAAAACCCCATACTGTCATATGAAAGGTGAAAGACCCTCCCTCGGGTGTGTGTGCAGTTCAAGGCAGAGACCCAGTAGCATGCCACCACCCACCACTCATTTGCAGTGAGTTTTCAGAAGTAAAAACCATTGGATACTCCATTTTATTATGATCAAAGCACCCCCCAGAGCCTCATGTTCTAACTTCTATATTCAACCTCAAATATAACAAATTGTGATTGAAGAAAATAGTTGGAGAAATGGCAAAAGCTTTAGGTTGATGCCTCAACAAGAAACGTCAGATACACCCCACAAAGACTATTGGCATGACTAAAGGTAGAGGATGACCACATATTTTCCAAGTCTTCTGGTCAAGTTCTTCTGCAAATCGATGTAGTCTATGCTAACTTCTCCAGCAAGGTAATGTTGTTTACGGTGTTGGTAACCAGTGACCCGAAAGTCGGTCTTATATTTCTGCCGGGCAATGCGCGCTGTGGCTTCGGTCAAATTGCAGCGTGGGGGGTTCGAACAGGCCCAAAGGTTAGGGTCTTAGTCTGGCCACCACTGGGGCAAGCGGGCTCTTGTTAATAAACATGCATATTAATATATTAAACTTCATTATTAGAAGAAAATTTTAATAAATAAATTAATTCTAATTATTTTAGTTTAAATTTTATTTAACTGATTACTAAAAACATAAAAATCATCATTATAATTTTCTTAACAAATTTTTTACATCATTTATATGATAATTAAATATAAAAAAATTAAATATTAAAAATATATATATATATATACATGTATTATCATTTATCTTGTTAATCATATTTTAAAAAATTACAGTCATTTCACTTTTAATTGTTTTATATTTATCCTTTTAATTTTATTTAATTTTGAATATTTTTATTTTAAACTATTAAAAATACACATTTATTCAAAAATCGCTAAAATATAAAAAATAATAATCATATTATAATATTTTATAAATTAAAATTAATTTGATAAGATAAATTATTGATATAATTTTAATTATTTAAATAAATTAATATCAATAGCAAAAAGTTATCACCACAAGTAATAAAATTTTAGAAATTAAATCTCAAATAAAATATTTTATATAAATCAATTTATTTATTTTTTATATTTAAAATGTACTAAAACATGTTTTAATAAAAGTATTTTAAAATTTTAAAATAAATGAACATGAATATATTAAAGGAATTTAAACTAATTTTTTTATAAAAAATTGATAAATATTATTTTTAATTATACTTATATCAATACTTATGTCAATTAGACTTACAAAATAACTCTAATCCGTATATTCTTCTTTATTTTATTATATTTTGAAAGTTTTTTAAACATTTTTATTTTTATGAATTTGAACAATTTTTGTTTGATCGGCATTTTCGTCAAAATATAGATTGATATTTTCGATACATCCGTAAAATTCAAGTACTGATATATCCATATTTATCGAATTTCAAACCTTATCGGTAACTAAAGCAATCTTACTATCTCATGGCATTGTGAACCAAACCAAGAGCTGGTAATTAAGTGTGATATCAGTTTCATCTACTAGATGTGAACACTGGAGGGAAGTCGGCTTCTGTGAGATTTGCTCTAGACTTTTTTTGAGCATGTTGGCGGTGGCATTTTCACAAGTATCTGTGAATGGGCTTTCTTTTACTGAACGAGACTATACTTAAAAGGGAAAATACGGAATAGAGGAAATCAACAAAAGAGATGGACAACAACCAAATCATCATGCAAGACAAGCTAGGATTGTTTGGGATACTCAAAGAATCCTTATTTCTTAACAATCCCTTACAAAAATCCCAGCTTCATCATTCTCACCTTTCTGATCACTTCTCTCCCTCTGTTTTGCTCCGTACTAGCACATGAAATCATCATTGAGCGAACCCCCATTGAAGCAGCCAAAATTCTACAATAGTCCACTAGATACAATCAAAGAAATGATTGAAAAGGTCCCTGCAAGGTATCTTTTACTGAGCCTCTCATAATTGGGGATTGTTCATCTTCTTGATCTCCTCAGTACAGTCATAATTGTCAATTCGGCATCAATGATCTATGCAGGAGGGAAGCGCATGAATCTAAAGGAGAGGTGGTACAGATCCATCAAAGGAGTGAGTCTTAAAGGGCCTTTGATCACATCCATTTATGCCCTTCTACTGTCTTCCCTTTCTTTGCTTGGATTGGTTTCCTTGGCAGCACACTTCTACATGCATGACATCAGGAGCTGTCCAGATCAGAGTCTTCTTTGGGTTGCTCTCCATAGCTTGGTCGGCAAAACACATGGAGTGGAATGCTATATTGTGATGTCAGTCTTGGAAGAGAAGCAACGGGTTATAGCATTAGGGGTCTCAGCATATGTTAGCAGAGGTTGCAGGCGTCGTGGCCTTTTCTTGATGCTCATGTTCTTTGTTTGGAGGCTTACACGGTATATTTTTAATTGCTTAATATCAGAAAGTTTATTTAAGTTTGAACAGACAAAAATATCTTTGTTGCGGGGAGCTAAGCCCTTTTATTTAGCGGTCATACCGACTTGGAGCACCGAAGCCCATGCGCTTTCCTAGGCTTCCCGCGAAATCCTCAACGGTCAAAAACCACCCCTTAACCACCGACCTTTGCTGAAACACCGCCTTCTTCCTTCTTCCTTCTCCTTCTCGTCTTATTCTTTTTCTTCAATGTTTCTCCTCTGATCCTCTGCTCTCTCTAAGCGGATTCCGAATCACCGGACTCCGCTATGGAAGATGAATACAGCAATTCTCACGCCGGCCTCCAAGTTCCGCCCCTTCCGGCGACGACCCTCCTACGCGCCCATCACCTCCGACCTCAACCCCTACCACATTCTCTGGCGCTACCAAATTCTCGAGCCCGACGGCGACATCGTCACTTATTGGAACCACGTCTTCCTCGTCACCTCTCTCATTGCCCTTTTCCTCGACCCTCTCTACTTCTTCCTCCCCTCCGTTGGCGGTCCTGCCTGCCTCACCAGTGACACCAGCCTCGGTATTGTTGTTACCTTCTTCCGTACTGTTTCTGATCTCTTTTACTTGCTGCATATGGTGATGAAGTTTCGGACTGCTTTCGTGGCTCCCAGTTCGAGAGGCCTTGGTCGCGGTGAGCTGGTTATGGATGCTCACACGATCGCTATGCGTTACTTGAAGTCTGATTTTATTATTGATTTAGCTGCCACTCTACCGCTTCCTCAGGCACGTTGGTAATTGTGTTTTCAATTGAATTGAATTTAATTGGTTTAGGGTTAGGTCTTTGGGTTAGGGTTCAGCTGACTACTTTGTTGATGGGGTTGAGTTAAACAATTCGGAAAGCAAGAGAGCTTGATGATTCCATTGATTTGTGTGCAAGAAATTGAAGTTGAAATCTGAAATTTTAGACAAAAAGCACAATAGGTCAAGTTATCCCTTAAAATTTCATAGGGAACCCTTGGAAATTTCATTTCTCTTTCCCTTGGATTTTCTGTTTAGCCATTCAATCCCGGGAACATGCTGCTCTTTCTAAAACCACATACCATCTTCACTAGGAATGCTATTGTGATTATTAATTTGATTTTCCTTCTAGGGTAACCACGGAAAAACTCTTATTTGCTACTTTGTTTCATCAATAAAAGTTGTTTTCCTTTCTGAAAGGGGGCTTCTGGTAGTTTTCTTTGGTCTTACATAGATAGGTAGCCATTGTTAGTTGACATTTTAAATTTAAGAGAGGCTGCTATCACTAGTCAGCTCTGAAGATGATTGTTCATTCACATGGTAAATACAGAGGTTAGAATCCTATGGCGCAATTAAAAGATGCCAAGAAAAAAGATGAGTGGAGAATGAGCTAGTGATGTGAGATTCAAAATGCAGAGTGAAATAATGTGGATAAGTGTATTGGATTTAGAATCTTTCTTAAAAGTTTTCTAGAAAAGGAAAAGTAATTCATTTTTGCAAGTCTTCCGGTATTTGGATTTTGGCAGCATGTCATGTAATTTTCCTTGCTGAAGGGGAACAGATGTTGGAACATTACCTTTTCTAAATATAAAAATTAATTAATTAAAAAAAAAAAAAACACTTGACACCTATACTTAATTAGGCTAAGATCTGGTTTTATTGTGTCTATGGTTCTCACAATTCTTACAGCACGTCTTTGGGAGTTCAGGTTTTTGTTTCCTTTTATTTTGCAGATTGTCATCTGGTTGGTAATACCTGCAACAAAAAAAGACAGAGCAGATCAGACCAACAACACTCTTGCTCTCATTGTACTCATTCAATATGTTCCTAGACTGTTCCTTATTTTCCCTTTGAATCGTCGGATCATAAAAACTACAGGAGTTGTTGCTAAGACTGCTTGGGCAGGAGCTGCTTACAATCTCCTTCTTTACATGCTAGCCAGTCATGTAAGGATCCAGTCTCCCAATAGACCCTTACTCCACTGTTTTGTTCCCTTTAACTGGGTAAAACTAATTGAAACATCACAACCTCAAAATACAATGCGGTTAAGTAATTGTGACACTTAATCTAGATGGTTCTACCCATTTTCTGTTGGTGCAGGTATTAGGAGCTTCTTGGTATCTATTGTCCATGGGCCGACAGCACGCCTGCTGGAAAGCAGAGTGTGCAAAAGAAAGTGCAGCAGGAATTTCATTTTGTCTCCCTAGTTTTCTGGACTGTAAAAGTTTGGAACTAGAAGAACGGCAGTATTGGATGAATGCTACTCGAGTAGTTGCTAATTGTGATGCTAGAGGGCATGATACAGAATTTAAGTTTGGAATGTTTGCAGATGCTTTTACTAATGATGTTGCTTCATCAAAATTTATTGAGAAATACTTGTATTGCCTCTGGTGGGGATTAAAAAATTTAAGGTATGAACTTGTACATTTTGGATGTTAGATGTTTTCTGTTTCAATATCAGCCTTAGCTGATAGACTTAGTACACGTAGAAGTGTGCAACTACTATATATTTTAATGTAAACTGTTGTTATGAGTGCTACATCGAAATATCTTTAATAGAATTTTTCGGCTAATTAGTTATGCAACATTTAATTGTTCTTCTCTTTGTTGGATGGTTTGCTTATCCATGAGGTTATTTCTATCATATACTACATTAGATTAGTTTTGCCTTCAGGAAATCACCCATTGTAATTTTAGTTGAGTTTTCAGGTTATTTTACTGTTCAATTGATTAAATTAATCTCACGTCGAACACATGTCATGGTTACCACATGTGACTGATTGCATTGGGTACCACTTTTTTGTCTTATCTTTTCATTCCATACTAATGTTTTTCAAGATAATTAATGATTTGATTAAAATGTTTAATTTTGTGTTCATACTAATATAGCCTTTAGTTTTGTTATGCAGTTCATATGGACAGACTTTGGAAACAAGCATTTATATTGGCGAGACAACATTTTGCATTGTTATATGCATTGGGGGTTTAGTTCTATTTTCACAGTTGATTGGAAACATGCAGGTACTATTTTCTGCCTCCTTTTCTAGCTTCTTCTTCTTCTTGTTTCCTGACTAAGAAAATGCAAGAAAATGGAAAAATGGAAAAATGGACCCACCACCTAATTCGTGAGTAAATTAGGAAAAAGGAAGGTGTAATGGATCTTGAGGTGACCATTCGTTGTAAACAACTGATCTTCACCTTGCAGATAAGTTACGAGGCTATCTTATGGGGTTGGAAAGGGTCCTCACCTAGTCAGATACTGTTATCTACTTTAGTCATTAGAGCTCTATCATCTCTTTATGTCTGTCCTGTTTTTTCCTTTTGCTGCATTCATGTTGAAATAGCAAAAATGAAATAACAAAGAATGGATCAACTTGATGGTGGATTGAAGGCATTGGAACATGAGAATTGCTCTTCCACATTCATTTATCCGTATCAAT
Source organism: Vitis riparia (assembly GCF_004353265.1). Lineage (NCBI taxonomy): Eukaryota > Viridiplantae > Streptophyta > Magnoliopsida > Vitales > Vitaceae > Vitis > Vitis riparia. Next base: position 2,302,925 of record NC_048444.1, read on the forward strand.
TTTTCTAGCAAATCAAGCCTTGCTCTTCCATATCCATTTCTCCATATCAATTTTTCCAGCAAATCAAGCCTTGAGCTTTCAAGTGAAAAAAGAATTAAACCTTAAAATGCTAGAGTTGTCAATGCCCAGGCAAGGGGGGTTTTAGGTACTGAAAAGAAAAATTGCATCAGTCCCATACAACGTGGAGAAGATTTGAGGATTTCTGATGGGTAAGGTTGGACTTGCAGGCACCATACCCTAATGCAGACTCTTTATGAATGTTAGTAGGCCCAAATACTTTTACTAATGAATTTGTTTTTTTCCCTTCCTCAAGACCTATTTGCAATCTATGACGGTAAGACTTGAAGAATGGAGGGTTAAGCGAAGAGATACAGAGGAGTGGATGAGGCACCGTCAATTGCCTCCAGCTTTGCAAGAACGGGTACATCGGTTTGTGCAGTACAAATGGCTTGCAACAAGAGGAGTTCATGAAGAATCAATTTTGCATTGGTTGCCCCTGGATCTCCGTCGTGAAATACAAAGGCACCTATGTCTTGGCCTTGTCCGCCGTGTATGTCTTCCTTGGTATTTTATTTGTGATTTATCCTTTCTAATCATGCATATAAGATGTTCTTTTGGGTCTATGATTTTTACAACCATTACCTCTGGATAGACCCCCTTCTAATATGGCAAAAGTTTCTTATTGCAAATATATTTTTAAACATTTTGATTCCATGCAAGCTACTTGCTTCTCCACCCTCAAATGTAACAGAGCACGTTGCTTGTCAGAAAACATCATTTTATGTAATATGGCAAATATGTTGTGTTCGTTGTTAGATTCATTACACAGCTAGAGCTTAATTACAAGCATCAGATTGTTCAAATTGATTATAAAAACTATTAGCTTTCTCTCTATGCAGAATTATTCTCTGGTCCATAATTGCCTAGTTTTGTTTTACAGGTGCCTTTCTTTGCACAAATGGATGACCAGCTTCTTGATGCCATTTGCGAACGCCTCACCTCATCCTTGAGTACTGAAGGCACCTATATCTTTCGAGAGGGTGATCCAGTAAATGAGATGCTGTTTATCATTAGAGGACAACTGGAGAGCTCCACAACCAATGGGGGAAAATCAGGATTCTTCAACTCCATCACCCTTAGACCTGGTGATTTCTGTGGCGAGGAATTACTGACATGGGCCTTAATGCCTAACCCGAGCATAAACTTGCCGTCTTCTACTCGAACTGTAAGGTCTCTTTGTGAAGTTGAAGCTTTTGCACTAACAGCTGAAGACCTCAAATTTGTTGCAAGTCAGTTCAGGCGACTTCACAACAAGAAACTCCAGCATGCCTTCAGGTACTATTCTCAACAATGGAGGACATGGGGTACTTGCTATTTACAAGATGCTTGGAGAAGATATAAAAAGAGAAAGCTGGCAAAGGAGTTGGCTAGACAAGAGAGCTACAACTATATGCTGATCCCTGATCAAGAGTATAATATTAGTGATGAGCCATCAGATGGAAATTTTGTGGTTGGAAGAGACGAGAACGCATTAACAGACAATCCAAACAATGTTCAACATCTTGGTGCCACGATTTTAGCTTCAAAATTTGCTGCAAATACGAGAAGAGGGGTTGCTCAGGAGGTTCGGGTGGTAGAGCCTGCTGCTCCTAGCTTGAAGATGCCCCGGCTGCTAAAGCCAGATGAACCTGATTTTTCTGTAGGCCATGAGGATGTTTAGTTAGTACAAGAACCAGTTGATCAGAAAAAGATTGAAGGAGCTAACAAGAGATCAGTTAGGATTTTCTTTACGACTTTTGTGTAAATTTTACCATAGACTAGTAATGTATGTCACACTCCCAATTCTCTTCTCCTTGTACCTTTCTTGTTTCTCCTCCTGATAATTGCAAAACTAATTCTTCCTTCACAGATTGTATACCATTCTCTGACAGATTTAAACTGTTGAATATGAGTACATTCATACTTACAAGGCTAACAAATTCCTCAAAACTTCTGCTTGATCATGGCTTCCTGGGTTCATGTTTGATGACTCTGAACATCTAACTATATTGAATGGAGACGTGAATCAGACAAAGTTTACAGTCGATAAAACATTATTGTTTCAGCCCAAACCTTGACATATCCTTAACCCCACATGAAATACAAGCTGTCTGTTCTGTATTGCGGGCTCCTGAATCTATGGAAAATGATCAAAATTTGAATCGTCATCACTTGTCAGGTACTGTATTCACAGAACCCAAATGCATACAGCTTGGATGACTACCAATTGATGAGAAAACAGCCTACTCTGCTTCCTTCATCTGCTGAAAGTTAGTTTCTGTGTGATGTAAAATTATGCTGTGATAAGCAAGCAATTGGTCTGATTCATCTTAACATTGGTGACATAAGAAATTTTCAACCTTTTTCTATGGCTGTGATGCCATGCTTCCTCTACTCTCTGTCATATGACCTTGTTTGGAAGAAATATCAAATAGTTGTGTGCAGTATCACCTCTATTAGTTACTGGCACTCACAGGCTAGTGGCTACAAGTTTGATGTAAGCAAGTGTTCAAAATGAAAAGGAAAAAATTGTTCCAAATTGTAAAAGAAATGAGCCAATAATTTTCCATTTTAAAATTTATTGAAAAAAGAAGAAGAATAAAAACAAAAGTTAAAAGATTGAAAGTGCACCCATATATCCTTAGCTTTTGTTGGAGTTTTTATTTTAGAAACCAAAACTCCTTTTCAGAAGTTTTCAAAAATAGTTTTTTATTATTCTTTGATGTTTTATAAAATAAAAATTTGTTTTAGAACATGAAAGGTTTTTGAATTTATTTTCTATATTTTTAAAATATTTTTTATATATATTGTTTCATTTTTAATCATTTTTCATATTTATTTAATTATTTTTTAAAACAATTCTTAAAAAATAAGTTAAAATTTAAAATACTATGTTTTCTATTTTTAATAATAGAAAACACTTTCCTTGTTTTTTATTATGAAATGTATTTTTCTATAAACCATTTTAAAAAATAATTGTGAAAAGAAAATATTTACCAAAAATCCTCGAAACCATCTAATATTTACGTCAATCAAACAAAAAGTTAGATCAAATGGATGGGATAAAAGAAAATAACAAGTCCAACCATCAAACCAACATGGTACTTTTTTTTTTTTTTTTCTAAATTTTGTAGAACATAAAAAATTATTTAATTAAGCTTTTTTTTTTTTTTAATGTGATAAATTCATCAAGCATGATTCCATGATATGATGGGGTGTTTATCTTTTGGCAAAAGGACTTGCATCATGGAACAAGTGGTTTCCTTTTTCCCAAAAAAGGACAAGATTTGCAGGGGTGTCTAACCTCTCCCTTTGAACATACGACAAATTCAAAACTTGTATCTCTCCCAAGGAGAGATGCTTCCAGTAAATATGAATCAATCAAATTAGAGAAGCCTCTTGAAAAAGTTCACCCACCTACTAACCTCAATGTGGGGTCACTTTCACATGGTCATCCCATCATGAAATCATGCATGTCATGTCATTTGGCCCACAATTAATCAAACAAACAAAACCCTAATTGCTACATGCATTTTGAAAATTCTCACTTGTTTTGATGTAAATTGTAATACAGGGTTATCAATAATAACTATATAAAATAAGCTTTGGGAGTCATTTCTTTTAAAATGCATTATTATCTTATATCACTTTTATGCATTCTTCTAAAAACACTTTCACATAGAATTAAAGTTTATTTAACGATAATTTTTAGAAATATTATAAATCACTCGTAGTATTAGAAAATCATTAATAATATTTTTCTAAAGAAACACTTAATCAATGATTTTTTTAAAAACACTTTCAATAAAAATATTTCGAATCAAAACACTGTTTAACATATTCTTAAAAATATTTGAAAATAAACAAAAAAAAAAAAGAGTATTTTTTGGTAATATGTCATATGCTTAAATAGTGACTTTTAAAGAGATGTCAATCGTACTAAAGAACTTCTAAATAGTAATAAGTGTTTTTAATTATTTCAAAATCACTTCTAATTGGACGAATAGAAAAAGTATGTTATATTTTGACACATTTTTTTACTACACTTCTTACCTTATTTGGTTGCACAAAAAAAGGAGGGTTGCTTCATGCAATTTAGGCAAGATTGCTAAGAGAATACAGTAAAATAAGCCTCCATTTTTCCACCTTTGGTTTCATGTCCAAACATAAGACACCATCCTTGGTGGAGTCACTCAGAAGTTATTGCAAGTTGCAACACTGTGGTGAACTTAGGACTTTCTTGGAAGACACGAAAATACTAAGATTTGTATGATTGACAACCTTCAGGAGCCAGTATTCACTAGCCATGGCTGCTCCCAGGATATTTTCTCTGCTCTCTGCTTCTTCCACTGCTGCTTCTTTACGTTCTTTTGGTACGCCCATGATGCTCTTTGTTTTTCTCAGTCCACATGCATATTTCTATGTTTCTGATCATGTAGTTCTTTTGCTCATCATGGTTGTATAACTTGAGTTTATGTAACTATTTAGCTGAAGCTCTGTTTCGAAGGAAAAATACCAAGTGTTTTGTTTTTGTTTAATCTTTTAAGGAGTTCTTGAAGCCACAGGCCTTATATGGAAAAGCTATGGGTTTTTTTTTCTTGATTTGGAGTTCTAATGGTTTCTGGACTTTAGGGTAGTGAATTTCTCTCCATGGCCTTTGCCTTGAGTGGAAAATTATTTGTCCTTTCTCTTCCCTACCTGCTACACTCCCTTCCCTTGAATTCTTCCATACTTCCATGTGGTTGATATAAGAATTTGGGTGGGGGAAGAGTGGGCCTTCGTGAATTTCAGTTTAGTGACTGGAAAACAAATTTTCAGGTCGGTATTCTAGATGGGGTAGAGGCAGTAGCCGGTTTAGCACAGCTGTTGCAACTGAGGAGGAACCGATAACTCCACCAGTTCAAATAGATTATACTCAGCTCCTCATCAATGGAAGATTCGTTGATGCGGCATCAGGTGGGTGTTTGATTCCTGGCTAGTGTGTTAGCCTTTTCGCTTGCTGTATATTTGACTATATACCGTTCAACTTCGATCACCTTAATAAGGCATTGCATTCTGTCACATTAGGGAAAACCTTTCCAACTTTTGATCCAAGAACAGGGGATGTGATTGCTCATGTTGCTGAAGGTGAGGCTGAAGATATAAACAGGGCAGTCTCTGCTGCTCGCAAAGCATTTGATGAGGGACCATGGCCAAAGATGACCCCTTATGTAAATACATGCCCTTCTTTATTTCCCTTTTTTTTCATTAGTTCAAATTCTAGAATTGTTGTTGTTTTCTGGGGATTTCCGATATGTAAATATCTTGCCTCACTCTTTGTTGCTAAATATGGCCAGGAAAGATCATGCATACTTTTCCGCTTTGCTGATTTGCTTGAAAAGCACTGTAGTGAAATTGCAGCCCTTGAATCATGGGATAATGGAAAGCCTTATGAACAAGCTGCAAATGTTGAAATACCAATGGTGATTCGCGTATTTCGATATTATGCTGGTAAGGGAAGTGAAAAAAATAGTTGATATGCACCTGTTGCTTGGCCTTCAAATACCTCACACTCTCTATATTCTTCAGGCTGGGCAGATAAGATTCATGGTCTCACAGTTCCTGCTGATGGGCTGCACCATGTCCAAACCCTACATGAACCCATTGGTGTTGCAGGGCAGATTATTCCTTGGAACTTTCCTCTATTATTGTACGGTTGGAAGGTTGGGCCCGCATTAGCATGTGGTAACACTATTGTATTAAAGACTGCAGAGCAGACACCATTATCTGCCCTCTATGCGTCCAAGCTATTATATGAGGTAGCCTCTCTTTCTCTCTCTCTCTCTCTCTCTCTATGAGGTAAAGCTCGCGAATTTCATTTGTCTTGTATTAAAGTCGACAATAATTCACCTCCTATCATATCTAACCAGGACAAGAAACATTTGAATAATTCCTCTCCCTGAGTTTTATTGTACTCCGTCCAAAAATAGGAGTATGTAGAGGCAACCTAGACATAGAAATCCTTAAAGAACCTGGTGTGATTTAAGCACACATTCCACTAATTCCTTATGTTTAAAGGGCCTTTGCAGTCTTGGACTCAAGATTTTAACACATACAAATAATATCTATCTTCTTGTACAGATTCCAAAATGAATTCAGGTGAATTCTACATGCTTAAAGAAGTGAATTACATGTGAACAAAGATGTAAACACCATGGGTTCCTTTAAATTGAGCAAGTATTCTTTTCCTTGGGATGATTTTCAATCTCAATTGTTTTAACTTTGACAGGCTGGACTCCCTCCTGGTGTTTTAAATGTGGTTTCCGGATTTGGTCCTACAGCTGGGGCTGCTCTTTCTAGTCATATGGATGTGGACAAGGTACCTTGCATGCTTCAGATTTTGTTTCTGAATCTGGGACAAAGATCTCTGGATTAATATAAAGGATTATAACATGGATCTCTTTGTCCCTCCAATATCTTTTCTTCGTCACTGATGATCACAAATCAGTGCTTTCAGAAGGGACTAACTGAAAATGATATCCAAGGAGATGGGCAATCTTCATTTTGAATATTGGAGGGATAGTGGAATGGCCTCAATGATGTTCCCAGGAGGCCTGCTCAGGGCTTTAATACCTGTTATGTATATTTTATTCCCCGGTTTGGTGGAGACCAAAGGAAAAATAAGTGAAAGGATTGCTGCAAATATGCAGTGAGGCCTATAAGCTCATTTCTTGTATATTCCACTAGAATATCTAGACACAGATAATTGGGGACAGGTTTCTGTGATCATTGTCTTGGGTCATCACTATTTGATGTCCTTCCATGTGTAGTTCAATGCAGGATTAGAAATTATATCCGATAAGCCTGAAATGCTAGGTTCAGCTTGCCACAATATAAATAGCAATATATGTAGGTCTGGAAGTAGTTTGTCATCGGTTTTGACCTAAAACCATTTATTCCCTTGCAGCTTGCTTTCACAGGGTCAACTGGCACTGGTAAGATTGTACTTGGAATGGCTGCAAAGAGCAATCTTAAGCCAGTGACTTTAGAACTTGGAGGAAAATCTCCCTTCATTGTGTGTGAGGATGCTGATGTTGATAAGGCTGTTGAGCTTTCACACACTGCTCTGTTCTATAATCAGGTTTTGTTCTATCAAATATGTTTCTGAGTAACAAGCTGAAATTGTTTTGACATTTTTTCTTGAACATGATTTTGATACTAAAGGACATGTGATGATTCTCATCTGCAGGGACAGTCTTGCTGTTCTGGGTCACGCACATTTGTACACGAAAGCATATATGATGAGTTTATAGAGAAAGCAAAGGCACGTGCTCTGAAACGTGTAGTTGGTGATCCTTTCAAGAAGGGGGTTGAACAAGGACCTCAGGTAATCCCAACCCTTTTTTTTTCCAAGGGCGGCTCAAACACAAGAAATGATTCAGTTAGAGGAGATTCATTTTTAAAATTTTTTCTAATTGGCTTATTGATTGGAAACATGCTACAAGTAAATCAAGGCTGAGAAAGTGATACCTTGTTTTGGTCCTTTTAAATATTTCAGATTGATTCTCAGCAATTCAACAAGATCCTTGGTTACATAAAATCTGGTATTGAAGCTGGTGCAACTCTTGAAGCTGGAGGTGAAAAATTCAGCTCCAAAGGCTACTATATTCAACCCACTGTCTTCTCAAATGTCCATGTATGAGTACTATAACTCTCTTAACATTAGTATTCAAGAAGGAAGAAATTTTAACATGATTTTAATCCTTATGCCAATCAGGATAATATGTTGATAGCAAAAGAAGAGATCTTTGGCCCAGTGCAGTCCATCTTGAAATTCAAGTGAGCTATGCATCTTCTTAATCATCTTGGTTTTGTTATTCTCAAAAGATTTTCCCTCCTTTTACCTGCTTTTATGCTTTTACCAATAACAGGGATCTTGATGAGGTGATCCGAAGGGCAAACGCTACTCACTATGGGCTGGCTGCTGGAATTTTCACTCAGAATCTAGACACTGCCAATACTTTGACTCGAGCTTTGAGAGTTGGGACAGTATGGATTAACTGCTTTTTTGTCTTTGATGCTGCAATTCCTTTTGGTGGGAGGAAGATGAGTGGGCATGGCAGAGAAAAGGGAATTTATGGCCTTAGTAACTACATGCAAGTTAAGGCTGTTGTTACGCCTTTGAAAAATCCGGCTTGGTTATAAGTTTCTAGCTGTAGTTTTCATGTACCATTTTCAATTATGAGCAGTAAACAGAACCTATCATTGAGTTTAAGAACAGAGATTACTAGTCTCCTAGTATTGGAATTAGCCCACCATCATGAAATAAGTTACTTGCCTTTCCATCCTTTGAGATGCAAGAAAAAGCCCCAAGTTTGAAGCAAAGAAAGGGTTGGAAAAGGGATATTTTAGTTTAGTCATTTATCGTTGACAATAACTTTTTGAAAGATCAAATCTAAAGTGATACAGGCTCCCATTTGCATCTCCAAAAAATCCAGAGGGAGGAAGGAAAAATGCTTGCTTAAAGATGGATTCTCTTCTGAAGCTATTTTCAGAATTTTTCTTTCCTTCCTCCTTTTCAAGGTCCAAAGGGATCATTATGACATCTAATATTGAAACTTGAGCAAAGCAAGTGGAAATTAGACATGTAAATTAGAGGCTATAAAGAAACCAACAAAATATATTCTTGGATCAAATCATTAAGATCTTGGGCTAATTTTCTTCAAAAGAACAAAGATATGGGACTCAGATGGATGTATGGAGAATGCCAGTATCTGGTGTGGTCACAGGATCCTAACTCTTCTGCCTTCTGCTTTCATCATAAAGAGAGGCATTCCTTGTTTCCTAGAAGAAATATAGAAGGTAGCATTGAACGGTGAGATTGTTCTAGGTAGAGATAGGTATATAGATATGTTCTTTTAGTCAAGTTGGGATGTGCAGATAGATGATTAAGTACACTGATAACAGGAATTTGAATAAAGAGTTTACCTAGATAATCTCAGGGAGTCAATTTTCCATGTCTGGAATTGGAAAGGAAAAGCTGTTTAGTAGTGTCAAATGATTCATGGCATTCAGGGAATGCCATTTTGAATGTCTAGTAATTCTCTACCAGAATGTTGTTCCATGGATATCACCATTCCATGGATTTATGATTCATTACACAACTACTGGATCATTAAATTCTAAATCAGCTTCTGATTATGAAACTAGGTACAAATATGCTTTGGTATTCTAATGTTCATGTACTGTCAAACAAGATATTATTGTAACAATGAATCTCGTCGAGAAATTTCTTTTCTCCAGATGATAGACGATTTGGTGTCAGTTGAGGTGTACAAGCCTTTGCCATAGTTGAGATGTCAAGGGCCTTTTCTAACCTCAGAACAACTTGTTCCATAGATGGCCGTTGTTGCTTAAGCGATGTGCATGAGAGAGCAAGCTTAAGTATGAGGTCAAAAGCTTCTGCTGAGTACTCCCCATCAAGTTTAGGATCTACAAATTCTGTTATGCTTCCATCTTTTGTAAGGATTTTGGCCTGGAAAGCAGAAATATAAAAGAATAAAATTGCAGTTCATAGGTCAAGAGAATTTAGAATAGGAATACAAATGCAGGAAGTGATTTTTTTTACCATTTTATCTAAAGACATTGGTTTCTTCAGATTCAGATTTATAACTTTCTTCCCTGAGAGGATTTGAAGAAGCACTATCCCAAAGCTGTATACATCACCAGATGGGTTGACATGGTGGTTGGATTGGTACTCAGGATCCATATAGCCAAAAGTTCCTCTGACTTCTGAGCTAACATGGGATTCACCTTGGTCAATAACCTTGGACAATCCAAAGTCAGACAGCTTGGCTTCAAAGTTTGCTCCAAGAAGAATGTTTGTTGGCTGCAGGAATTAAAAGCCATTTTCATCAGTGGACTGGAGTCTTTCCCTTTTTGTGTCATATATCATATTACTGCTAATTGGGAAACATAAGAATAGCGTCTAGAGAAAACTTAGTCAAGTATAAGGCACAAAATTGTTTTATAGTTTGGAGTTTTTTTGGATTCTGTAATAGTTTAGATCCATCCAACCTATAGTATTAGCAGAGATGTGAACAAAAAACTATCAACAGGCATTGCAAACTATACTAATGGGAAGGACCTTGATATCACGGTGAACGATGCATCCTGCTGGATATGTGTGGAGGAAAAGAAGACCTTGAGCACTGTCAATTGCAATCTCAAGCCTTTGAATCCAAGACAGGACTTTATCCTTCCCTGTCATGCATCAACTTATATTTACTGGCAATGAAGGTATCAAACAGAGAGAATAACTTCATAATAAGAAAAAGGGATACCAAAAAGCCACTCTGAGAGGTTTCCATTGGGACATAGTTCATAAACAAGGAAGCACTCATCTTCTACTTCACAATAACCCAGTAAGGCCACAAGATTTGGATGTTTGATGTGTGATAAGCTTGTGATCTCCCTGACAAAGGTCTCCATATGATTGTCATTGATGATGTGCTTGACTGCAACATGTTGATTGTTTTGTAGTATGCCTCTGTATACCTTTCCTGATATAACATCCAAACGAGATGTCAAAGTTGAAAACCATATGTTATGATCATGTTGGTCACACACTTGCAAACTTAAAAAACATGCATACACAGACACAAATCTATTGTGACTTTTATCATAATTTCATTCTTAGTACTTCTCAAAGACCCATTCTAGACAACATAGATACATTCCTTGATGTTGTTGTTTCAAATACCATGAAAGGATATTAGAAAAAGTGTCAAAGAAAATGGCGAAAAGCGGTATTACAGGAAAGTGGGCAACAAAAAGGAAGATGTTTCTCTTTAGTGTGGCTTGGTAGACCAAGTTCCATGTCTCTTTCACTTGGGTTCTCACCTGCTGTTCCTTCACCAATAATGTTCTTTTCATTTAGATTGTTTGTGGCAGAGTAGACCTCCTTGATTGAGATTTTCATACAACCAGGCCCCTCTGGTGCCACGGCTTTTAATGCTGTCAAATGAATAAACAGAATCAATATATACATATATCATAAGCTATTTGTATGGGAACTTTTGGTTTGTGATATTGAATATGAAATTATGTAATGCTGTACCTGCTCTCTTTGGTATAGCATATGATTTACACCATCTTCTTAACAAGAACCATATACCAATGGCTATTATCAAAGCCATCGCTATGAGACCTCCTATCAGAAACCATAAACCTGTACCCATGTAAAAATTCTCCATAGTTAATTGAAAGGAACAAACCATCTAAGATATGATGTGATGATATGATGGTGGATGCAGACTCACCTGTGCTAATTTTAAACTTTGTATGACTCCTTGATGTTTCATCCTGTCCAGAGGACCGCGTATTTGATTGAAAATGGAAATGACCTAGATTGTTATCAAGTAATAGTACATAGATGGTGTTAGAAGAAGTAAACTTGAACTTGATTAAGCTCAAGAAAGCCAGTACCCTATATACTTTCAAGCTACATACCTTTGTCAATGTCCTGCTCCCTGAGGCATGTGTAAATTTTTCCAAACCATGACTCATCTTCAGTTCTGCTGCTTATTAGTGATACCAGCACTGCAAACCTACAAACATCAGTTTCATCCTTCAAAGTGGAGTGCATTCCTCTTATGTCTTCCCAACTCGTCACACAAGAACTACATGATTGATCCCATTCTCCATCAGGACTCACAAATTTGCAATTTTCCTCCAAACTCCTAAATTCATCTCCCAACTTTTCAGTGACATCAAAGACAGAGAAGTCAGAACAGCCCCCAGTACCACTTGTTAGCTTCTCAATTCCACAACTGACAGCATCTGCCTCAAAACGTTTCATTGAAGTCAAGCAATTCCTCTGTTCAGTGGAATTCAAGTATACTTTCCCTGTTTCATTTGCATGCTTCCCCAGTGAATAGAGATATCCACCAAAAGCTGCTCCACAGCAGCCCTTGTTTAGAAAACTTCCCCAATCACCCTCTTCACAGCTTGAAGATGAGGATGACAAAGACTGAAAATCAAGTATGCAGTCACTTGCAGAAGGATGACAAACTGCAAAATTTACAGCACCGATCACAATAAAAATATATACAACAAAGAGCAATTTCAGACACTTAGTCCTCTGCCATTTATGAGTATGCAAGATGGATTCATCCATGATGTCAAACCCTTACTGAGTAGACACTAAAGAGGCCATAGAACAGGAGGTTTTGGTTCCTTAAGGAAGGTAGAACTTCTTAACAAGTTGCAACTTGCAATATGAACTGGGGTTATTTGTAGCAACTCTATGAAAAGCAAATGGTTGGAAGTAGCAGTGATATTTGATCTTTGCAGGTCCAAGATGTGGGGTTCTCTCCATTGTTTAATATCAATAGATTGGAAAAGGATCGGTGGCATCGTCCTAGAGATTTTACAATCTGCATATGCCACCTTACTTTCTGTTCTTAAAATATCATCGCCGGCCTCTGAAAGATCGAAAAAACAACAGAAAAAGTATGTTTTCTTACAAAAATAATGTAACTTTTAGCTTATTATATGCTTTCTACCTTGCACATAATTCTCTGAGGCATGATACAAACAGACCACTACCAGTTAAGACAGTCTCAGTACATCCTAGACAATGACAGCTCCAATCAGGGTGAATTTTTTTCCTGGAAAAGTAAATGATCCTATTTGACAGTGTAGACTGAATGAATTTTGTTTGGTGATCTTGTACATGGCCATGCTTTTTAGCTGTCACCAGTATACATCTCACAAATCACATTTGGGAATACAGTAGAAGTTAAGGGTTAAATCTGTTTGACAATGGCCTCACTGAACATTTGTCATATTGTATCATCTTTCTTTTGGTTTGTCTTTACTTGCCATTTAGCATATTTCACAAAGATCCTTGGTATCTTTCCAAATGAAGTTTCTATGTGTCCATATGTAGGCAAATAATAGTAGGATTAAAAAAACCTAAATCCGGATGCAATTTGGATGAGTTGGCTAGAAACAATTTGAATCGAGCCTGCTTTATGGAAAGGATTGGACAAACATATTTAATACTTGGGTTGGGCTCGAGTTTAGTTTTCTCAACTTGTACTCAATTCAAGTTGGGTAACTCAAATCCGATTTAATATTTTATATTATTATCTATAATAATATTCAAATTGCATGTTTTTAAATAGTTTTAATAAATAAAATGTTATTTTCTATTTTTTGTTTGTTATTACTTCGAAATGGTGTGTTATTTATTATTTGAATTTTGGTATAAATGTATAAAGGATAAAGTTAAAAAAATAAAAAAATAAAAAAAATCATTGCATACGGGTTTAACCAATTCAACTCAAATTTAGCTTATTCAACATGAACAACCTGCTAAATTAGAGTTACACCCCAAGTTAACCCGAACTTAAAAAAGTAAGGATATATTAAACTTAGATTGAATACCTTGAGTTAGAAGTTGAGTTGAGTGTTTATTAATTTAAATTGGGTTTGGGTTGGATGCAAACCTAACCCAACCAGTAAAGAGATTAAACCCAAATATAAAAAGAACAAATGAAATAAACAAGGGGGAAAGTGTGTCTTGATATGGATATTTGAAAAAAAAAAACTATTTAAATTTTATGTATTCTATCATTAAATGTTGTGCTTGAATAATAAAAGATAGTATATATTTGATTAAATGTTATAATAAAATGATTGAATGTAGTAAGTGTACAAAAATTAGTAAATGTATTAAATTTGGATTTCATAAATTTGGGTTTTTATTTTTTTGTTTATCTTTTAAATTTATGTACCAAAACACACTTTTCCCATAAATACGTTTCATTTGGAAATTAGTCTTGAAAAATGTTTTCTAATTTAGAAAATACATTTGATAAATTTTTAATAAAAACAATTTTTTAAGAATTTGTTTTGAAAACATATTGTTTTTTAAAAACAAATTTGAGTTGTCTTTGGTTATTTTTACTTTGTAAGATGGACAACATATTGAAAGCTTTGATTTTTAGAAAATAAGTTGAAAAAAAGGTTTTTTATATTCTCACAAACTAAATTTAACTAATCAAAAAAATTAACAAGTGTTTTTAAAAACTGTCTTTTGAAAAATGTTTTTAAAAAATGTTTTTTCTCGCACGTGGACACGCACTCTTTCAACCATCCGCGTGTTTGTCATCCATAGGGTCCACCGTATACCCGCGGGTGACTTTAGTCTTAAGCTTCCCGATGCCATATGATCGGGGGCCGGGGCCATCGAATATCAGTAGGTTTGCAAAACACGAAACCTGAAGCACACTTCTCTCTCTCTGAATCGTAAGCCTCTCCCTATATGTATGTGCTTTTGTGTTTTAGGGTTTGGGTTTTGTGAGAAATGGAGAATGCGATCTAGGGTTTTTGGGGTTTAAGTGAGTTTTTGATTTTGAGGCTGATAGGTTGTAATAGGGTGGTGATTGCAGGAGCTGTCAGATTGAAGAATGGAGAAGGAGCCCAAGGTAGCGAATGAAGATCCGAAGGTTGATTTGTTTGAGGATGATGACGAATTTGAGGAATTTGAGATCAATGAAGGTAATTTTGCTCATTGTTGTGTTTAATCTTGCAAATTTTGGCCTTTATTTTTTCATCAATGATTGATTTTCCTTGGTGTATTTTGTTCATTTTTCATTGTAAAGAAATGAAGGTGGTTTATGCTTTCAAAGAATACATGCATGAGGAACCCTCTTCACTGTGATTTGTATCTCTAAAATTACTTGTGTGTTCATTATTTGACAGTGAAAGAATCAGTTGTTGAGTGATTATAGAGTTTTGAGAGAGCTAGTTGATTTTTGTGGCTTCATTTGATTGAGGAATAAGATAATGATATCTTGTTAAATATTCTTTAATGGGGAGTCTAGTGGGTGAAGGAGTTTCTATGTAGGGCTTGAGCTTTAAGAGAGGAGAGGATTTTGAATTATGAGTACTGGTGGAATCCGATGGATCTATGTGCTATAGATTTAAACACTATTTTGTAGGCTATTTTCTTGAGCTGAGTGGATTGAGGTTGTAAATATATTAAAGAATTAAAGTTTGGCCTGATTTATGGAAGTCTTGTGAGTAATTCTCCTTTGATTCGTGCAAAGATTAAGAGTGTTTTTATGCATCAGAAACCCTTGAGATGTGACCATCACATGATATAAGATAGTGATCAGGACTGGATTTTATTGTTTTGCTTTATTCAGTGTTTGGTGAATTGGAGAACATTGATGCTACTTACTTTTACACATTGTGTAGGGTTTGACGTAAGACAATTTTTCTATTGAATTTGGACATGCAACATGATTATGCTATTTTGGTGGTCTACTAAAGATGACTTTAGTTTGGACATGCAACATGATTATGCTATTTTGGTGGTCTACTAAAGATGACTTTAGTTTGGTGTATTTCCATGGTTAATATTCAATAGGACCTGATAAATTGAACAATGGGACTCTTTTTGAAGTTTGTTGACAACAATTCCTATATTCACTTGCCTTTTGCATGGGAATTGTTTCACTTGGGCCCAAGTCATTCTTTAGGGTGGATGGTTTCTTCCATCTACTCCTTTGGTGGCAGTTTCCGTTATTTCAATGTGGGACATTGATGATGTTTTGCTTCTTTTAGAGAACCGCTTCGCAGAGAGTTCGGCTGTTTTGGATCAAAATGTATATTTTTTGAAGATCTATATTTTCTAGGCAATCTAGTAATTGTCAGAATCTAGTTTTGTTTTTTGGGTAAGCCTAGCTACATCTCTTAACATGTTATAAATCGTCAAGTAGGTAATTAAGGTTAGGGAAGAGTGGTAATTGTGAATGACTTTTACAATATAAATGTATCTTGAATCTAAGAGATGAATTGGAAGTTTCGGCTTCATAGGAAAGGAGACACATGCTGGAAGTCAGCTAGGCTTAGATTACCAGTTTGAAGATAAAACTTGAGGATAATAATCATAGAGGGAGAGAAATGTGCTGTGTTCTTTCATTGTATGATGAAAAGTGCTAGGATTAGTTGGCTTCTTTAGCAAAGTAGTTGAGGATGGAGGCATGAGGGAAAACATTAGTGATGCTGTTGTCAAGTTGATGGAATCTTATTTTTGGTATGTCAGCTAATGTGCCCGCAATGGATTGGAAAAACCTTGTGGAAGAGGAAATGATGTGGGCTAGTATTTATTAAATTGGATAAATTTTACTATCTAGACAGTTTTTCTTTGGATTTATACCAAAATAGGGTAAGCTGGGGCATTCTTTCTTGTTTGATGAGGATGATGAATCAATTCTAAACACAGTGGGAGTTTGTTAGTGCTATGGTACCTATCTGATTAGCTTGAGGTTAAGAGAAGGGGTGGCAATAGGATGTGGCAATTGTGTAAGCCATCCAATCCATCATCAGAACAGATATGGTGTCCTCTGTAAATCAGGATAGGGCTGGTGAAGGGGATTTAAACCTGTCTCAGTTCCCAGTTTGGATCATTATTGGGTTTTAGTGTTTTGCCTGTGCTTGGTCGATTTGAATGTGAAGTCGGCTTTCTAAACCAAATTGGAGCAAGACAGGTTCTTTGTATAAGCAGTAGTAACTCATTACATGCACACACATACATATAAATAACCCCAGGAGATGGGTTTGCCCTTTTATTACTTAAATAATAGGGAGGCTGAAACGTGGGACACTGTTCATTGCCAGAGGGCACTGCTTCATCAGGGTTGGAGGGGGGGGGACTAGGAGTAACACATTATGTTGCTGCTCACTTCTTTGCAAACAGTTGACGTGGGTTCAGTGGTTTGGGAAGCTGTGCCAAACAGCTTGTTCTTGTCATTGTTACTGGAAACAGTGTTGCATGAAAAATAATGTCCCCTTTCTTCTAGACAACTTGCCAGTTGCCACCACTACTTTGTCCTGTGTTAGAACATGAAAATAGAGGAGCACAACGACCCTACCTAATGACAAATCTAACACTGCGCACACTTAATGGTACTGGGTGATTGTTTCTACAACAAAGCAAAACACTGTACATGGAATTACCCAGTTGGCCCCAACCTTTTTTTTGTCAACCAACTCTGTAATGTGTCCAGGCACTGCCATCCATTCCCTAAAAGGTTGGGGAAAATTTTCCTTCTGCCAGACGGGTGGTGAGGGAAGTTATCAATCACACAACCCACCCAGAAATATTTGTAGGTAAGTATGTACATATTTAGGATTTGTTTGGTAATGTTTTCAAAAACAGTTTTGAAGAACAATTCTTAAAATAAGTTACTAATTGTTTTCAAGAATAAAATTTTGTTTGGAAACTTAAATATGGAAACAATTTTTGAAACTTAAACATGGAAAACAATGTTCTCAACTCATTCTTAATATGCACTTATAAAGTTTTTAAAGTATTTTTCATATTTTTAGTTGTTTCTTAGAATACTCTATAAAAAACACTTTTCGACTCAAACTTGTTCTAAAAAATAACTTGTTCTTAGAACAAATTCCCTAAAGCTATTTTTACTCAAAGATTCGTTAGACATATTTTTTAAGTTATAAAATTGTTTTTTGTTCTAAAAAACAAAAGACCCTATTTAAGAACAGTTCCCAAAGAGACCCTTAAGTTTTGTGTCTTAACTATCAAAGTCACTGTCAATAGGAGTATGAGAGAAAACTAAATGACTTGAATTCATCAGAATGATTTCCGAAAGTGCTGTCTTATATTGGATTTATTTTTTACCCTTTTTGTTTTAAGAATTTCTTTGGTCATGTTATTGCAATACCTATTGTCAAATTGGCACGAGCACATTTGACATAAACAAGAACGGTTTTGTGTTTACCTGATTCCAGTGTCAAATTAAATGAGGAAGACTCACGTATGCCTTCATCTTGATTTGGTTGCTTTTTGTTACTGACAACTGCAGAGTGGGACGACAAAGAAGAAGGAAAAGATACAACACAACAGTGGGAAGATGATTGGGATGATGATGATGTGAATGATGACTTTTCCCTTCAGTTGAGGAAGGAATTGGAGAATAATGCTGAGAAGAGTTAAGTTCTTATGTGTTCTGATGAAGTTTTCCTTCTTGCTATGGCAATTGATGAACAATATATGGGTAACAGTGTATCAATACCCTAGTATTTGCTCTTCATGCAGTGGGAACTATCTAACTACTTTCTCAGAAACCCTTAGTGATGGAGTTTAGTTGTTGGCATGCAACTTAAAGTTGGATGGATGTTTTTCCTTTCTCTACTTATATTTTCTGGATGAAGGAAGTTTTTGTTGTTTTCAAGTATTGCAAAGTCAAATTTTTTTAAGAGGAGTGGTTGCAAACCATGGTTTTACAATTTCATTTGGGATGGTTTTTATTTTTCTGTTCTTTGAATTGCTTGTATGATAAAAAAAAAAAATTTGGAGGATATTTAAAGTGTTTCCATAGGGATTTATTAGGAAACCTGCAGTTGCACTCATTCCATTCTTTTGACTTCTGTCCAACTCACGTATTTTGATGAGGCGCATTACGAGTACTGGTAGCTTTTGTGGTTAGTTATGAATATTTCTCGTCTGACCGAAGGCAATAGCAGTGAAGGAATTAAGTGTGCTGGCTGTCATAATCATGAAATTTACCTTCCAATTTTTTTGTATTGTACAGGGCTTTGAAGCCCTCTAAACCAGACCTTTTCAACCCTTGTGAGCAGCAGACAAGGCTTACCAACTCTTTACAAGGGAAAAAACCCAACCTTGTATTATAACTCGGAATCAATTGCAAGGAAATGGCTAAGACCTTTTGTGAGCAAGCCTTGTATTATAACTCGTAATCAACCTCCCTTCACTTTTATTGTGAAGTTCATACGGAGGCGGCCTAGTCAGGCAAATTTTATACGGGCATTTCATTTATAGTTATATTCTAGGAATTAGCCCGTCAATGCTTATCATCTATCTTGCGTATGTCACTTGTACCATCCCTCGACATCTCAACATCCCATTCTCTTATGTCACATTTCTAGATCTTGTTGCACCACTGCATGTTATAAGTTTTCATTATTAGGTCCTATTGGATTATTCCTTGTTGGATGTTATTAGTTTCATTATTACAAAGATTTGCTTTTGCTTTTGCTTTTACTCTTGTCATGTGTTATGCAAACGCATCGGTACATCATGTGTCTTATGTCAAATGCCTTGCAAGTTTGCAACATCATTCGAGATGTGTTGTAAACCCTTGCTTGAGTTTTCCATAATACCAAGGTGCCACATCTTTATGCCTCTAGGTATTAGCGCCAAGTGTCCTACCATGTCGAGTCTACATGTGTCATTCAAGACACCTATACATGTATTAGTGGCACATGCGTGTGTGTTATGCTTCCTCTTTGCATTGTATTCTAATGTTAGTCAACCTTATTGATTCCTTCCCTCCCAGGCATGCAAAGAAAGTTTTTGCTTTGTCTAAAGGGTTCATCGTTTCCCTCCATGTAAATATTGCCTACAATGATCTTAAATATGGAAAATTTATAAAAATATTCCACCACTTGAGCACCAATAGCACTCATTCTTTTGCATTGAGATGCTCCTTGCCCTTTAATCTCCCTGGCTTGTCACATTGCCTTCAAGATATCATGCTACAGGCACACATAAGCATAGGGTCCATGATGATGAGTTGATGACCTCCTTCAGCTAGCTGCTCTGATCTCTTTCCTCCCCCACACTCTCATCCTCATCAGGTCATTCCATATATCGATAGATTGATACTCTTCCTTACCATTTTCTCATATCATCATTTATTTGATGTCGATGAGATGTTCTTGTACGAGTTATTTTGCACCACTTAACAAAAAGCCAAAAGGTGATAAGTTTTAAAGTGGAGGGAAGTGGGGTGTCAGGGTAATCGACACAAGAATTGACGGAAGGACCATGCGGTTTAATCGTGTTTCATGTGTTCTCGAACTGTGTGATAAGTTCATCAACTTGTGCCTTCTGTTCTTAAGGTTGAATTCCTTTATGAAATTGCAAAAGTTATTAAGTCATGATTTATTGATCAAATAAAAAAATTAATGATGGTCGAATCATGACCTCACCATAAATATCATTATATTAGCATCATGTATATATATTTTAAATTTTAGTTGGATTTAAAAAAAACAAATTAATCTTTTTCTTTTTTCTTTTTTCTTTTTTCCATGTGTTTTTTTTTATTTTTTTTTATATAAATAATTGAAAATCAATATTATTTTCTATTTTAAATTATAAATAAAAAAACTATGTTCAAAAACTATTTTTAAAAAAATATGGTAATATGATTTTTATCTTTTTATTTTTTATTTTTGAAAAAAAACGTTTAATTAAAAAATAAAAACTATTTTTAAAAATAAAAATTGAAAACCTTGTTTAATGCTAATTTTTAATATGAAAATAATAAAAAGAATTAAATTTCATTTATTGATTATCCATTTTTATTTTTTTCATTAATTATTTTAATAAAAATATATATATAGTATGTTTAAATTTAAATAAAGGAATTGGTCAATTATGTGTTTTTTTTTTGTGTGTGACCATCTTTTACATGAAAAATAATTAAATAACTAAAGTATATTGTGGACCCCGCATTTCGTGCTCATACGTTTCCCACTCGATGGCGAGCTCGATTTTTATTTGAAAAATTGATTTTTATTGATTATTTGAAAATGACTTGGAGTCGCCACTTATTTTTGTTTTATTTTTAAAGGGTAAACAAAATAAGAAAGAAAAACCCTAAGTGTGACTCCTTATTTTGAAAAAGGCGGTCTACAAAAAATCGGATCGGGTTCGGGGGTCAGGTTACTTATCGGGAAGGTACGGTAAAGACCGTAGCACCCCTCTAAGTCCTTAAAGTCGGGTCTCTACTAATAAAATGAAGCTGACATGACAATCAATGAGAAAATCAATGAATACTCAAATCGATCATGCACATATGGGAATAAAAAAAATGCATATAGACTAACCAGAGTAAGATTGAGTGCGTACCTGGGCAACGAACCATCATGCACTATCAAGAGAGGGGTTAGTGTACGATTAAGAGTATAAACATAGCTCACATGTCACTAAATCAAGTACAAAAGTCATCACATGTCACAATTCATTCAAATTGATTTTTATTTTAAAGAAGATTCTTTGATGTAGGGCCCCCACCAAAGCCCGTTTTATTTTGCATGAATTAATTCCATAAATTCCATTATTCGGAATTACGGAATGTAATTCATGCTTATTTCAAAACATTTTTTTAAAATAGAGGAGGAGTGAAAATGGCTTGCCAGAAAGAAAGTGGCAATCAATTTTATTGAAAATGAGATTCTTGGGCGATCCTAAAAATTCTAAGGATGAAAGATGAGAAAATTGGGATTATTAGAAAAATCATAATTAGAGAAGGATATTTACAAAATGAGATTTAGAGAAATTATTTAAAAAAAAAAACGGAGGATGAGAAAAATGACAAGTGACTCAAGGTGGCCATGCAAAAATGCTTGAGTGGGGGTGTTGATTGGAGCATGAATTAGCACTGATGGTGGTGATCTTGACACTTGGACTATCATGCAGAGCTACCATTGCATGTGGTGATTGCCTGTTAGGTACTGAACCCATGACCTGATTGTCATCACTTCTTTGCTGACGTTGCACGGATTGGACATGAATCACTGGGTGGATAGTGTTCCGTGGCTCATTTCATGGCTTGATTTGTTCTCAGGTTCGAAGGCTACCCACACATTGGACTAATTGACCAGAGACCGGAAATGAACCCATAAAGGACCTTGAAAACTGAAGATCTCCTTCTGTGACTCCATTAACCGCATCAAACCCTTCCACACTGAGTGCCATGAAAGAGGTAGCTTGAGAACCAGTGTAAGCGGCTCTAGTGGGCATCAATCTGTATGCTAGACCAAACTTGGTAACTGATCCTGGGCAGGAAGGGCCTGAACAGCAATCGGATTCCTTGTTGCATGTCTTGGTATTGACGCCAATCTTCCATATTCATTGCTTGCAACCAAACTTCCCAATCTAAATTGCTGTAACTGCAAGTTACTAGGATCAAAATGTTGGTTTTGCAGTAAGGGGATTGGCACTTGTTTGCAGGCGAGTGAGTTCTTCCACTTCCAGGTGGCGGGCAAGGTTCAACCACATCTGGATGCAATATTCCTTGGACCAAGTGAATGGGTTTTCTTTGCGTTCCAAGCCTTTTCTAACACCTCAACAGAGGTCGTGCCCAGACTACTAGGTTCTCCTGTCAGAAAGCTTTGGGTTCAGCGCCATTGGGTTGACATCTGGGCATGGAAAATGGGTGCTTGCTCGCAATATTAAGGGTTGGATTGTTCCTTGGACTCCTCAAAGAAGCAAATCCAGCAGTTGGTGGAGTGACAGCAAGGGGGATTATTTGCTAGTCTGCTGCCCATTGTAGGGCTCAAGCTATCCTTTGCAGCTGGTGAGATACCATTCCTCTCTCGGGGTGGCGTCAGAACATGGAGCTTCCCTGAAGGACTTAGCACCAGGGTTTTAGGCATGGATGGTGTCATGGGAATTAATTGCCTAGATTTTTTTGATAGCCAACTCTTCAAGCCTTTGAGTTCCAACAGATAACTGGGGAGTTGCAGTAGCACGTGCCCGAGCAGGGCCCTGAACCAGTATTTCCACCATATTAAGGCCACTTGTGGTGCTTGGAGCCACGGGAACTGAACTTGCAGACACAGATTGCTGAACAGATGAGACACCTGTGGTATTGCTTCCTCAATGACAGTCACTTTCTGAGGAGAATTTGCATATGCATTTGCATTTGCGTTTTCTGCTTCCAGTTTACTTGATATTGGCTTGCTACTGGCTTATTCTTGTCCACAGTTTTGGAGCATTCACATGCAGGATAATCATAAACAAAAGTCAGCATGAGAGCTCTTGAAAGAAAAGACCCCATCATTTTGAATTCTTAAACACGCAGAAATGGAAACGACTTCAGGTGCCTCTCTTTGATCTACATGGTCATTAAGAGATGCAAATCCTGAAAAGATTGCAGTCTGCTTCAGCTCTGACACCAACTTCAGTAGTGAGTCAGCTGCTTGAACCATTCTAGCTGCACTCGTCTCCATCATGAAAGCCTCCTGTGAATTTCTGACTGGCGGTTCATTCACCCGAGCAATGTTAACCAAGAAAGCGAAGTGATCAACCACATTAACGATGCCAGTTGCAACTCTCTGCAACAAAGCTTTTCTGTTTCTGAGCCGCCACCGCTGCCGCTGCTGAACCCGAAAGGATTAGGGTCAAGTCACCCCATATAATGAGTCATGTTCTGACTTGTTCTTCCTGCAATCTCATCATCATGTAGGTTGTCCAGTGCCAACTTGTCCATCCCACCAGCTTATGTACTCTCTGCAACTGTAGTTTCACTAGAGCCCGGAACTGTAACAAAGGCAAACTCCCAGCCTGCAGCTGGGTTGTGTCCTCAATTTGGGAGCTCCTGAGTTTACTTTCTGATCATCAACATCTCTATTTTTCTTTAACTTAAATTTGCATGTTGGTAGGGCATCCATAGACTCTGGAGCAGCTCCTCTCCTTAGAAAAGTTAAACGAACGTGATGAACTGCCAGCTCTTGAATTGGAAGCTCCACTCCAAGGAAAATGATGCATATTTCTTGCCAAGCCAGGAATATATAGTACATGAGACTGGCTCTGGGGAGCAATCTGGGTTGCATTTGCATTGGCTGCTACAGCTACGTTTGGCCTCAAGTCCAAAGAAACACTAAATGTCAGAGGCCTAGATGATGGACTGGTGACGCCTGCTGCCCCAAACAGAGATGTCGAAGATGGACTGCCAGGGTTGTTAGGCTGATCATCGTTACAGTTTGGAATGGGCCTTATACATTTTCTGCTTTCATCTGAATACCCACTTCATAAGATGGATTATTATGGAAGTTAATCCCAATCCCAGCATCAAGACAGTTGAGAGCCTTTCCACAAAACAAATTCTATGAATCTTCGCGTCCTATGATTGCCTACGCCTCCTTGATGCTCCATATTTTGTAGTGCCCAACTCCACATAGATAGGCATTAGAAACAGGGGAAAAACAGTAAGAAAACAGAGTGCAAATGAAGGCATCGAAACAGGTTGACCATGGCCATGTCTCATATTTTAATCGACGAGCCCGGATGGGTGGAGAAGAAAAAGAAAGAAAAAAAAACAATAGATTCAAACAAAGAAAAGATTACCAATATCTCAAAAAAAAAAAAACAAAATGAAGAAGAGATTCACTGAATTTGAATGATAAAAGGGTAATGTAATTTTTACACTTTATTTGGATTTGAGCTTAAATCTGCATGATATAAGTATTTTGTTAATTTTGAAGCTCATCTTATCACAAAAGACAATTATCCCTATTTTCGTCCACTATGTTGGAATGGTTGAATGACAAAGTTGGTTGAAGTTTTCCAAAAGGTCCCCCCCCATTATCTATCTTCTTTTGTTTTCTTATACCGAGGCCAAAATCGAATTCTAATAATTGCACGCACAGTATTGTTTTGGTGCTATTGTTGTCATCCTCGTTATTTATTCCTTGTAAGATAAAAACATCGATTTTTATGTATATATTGATAATTAAGTTTTATAAATATATATATAAAAATATTGACAAAAAATATTAGTAGGATAAAAATTAATAAAAAAAAATCATAGATATTATAAAAATAAAAAAAAATTAGAAAAATAGTAATACATTTATATATATATAATATTTGAATTTAATAACACATAAATATTAAAATAATAATATGTTTAGTTTGAATATATGAAAGGAAAAAATGATAGAGATGATATTTAAATAAATATTTTTTATTTAAAAATATTGATAATTTTATTTTTAAATTTATATTTTGATTTTAATTAATTTATATAAAAAAATTATAATATATATATATATATATATATATATATATATATATATATATATATATATATATATTATATATATATATATATATATATATATATATAATTACATATGAATGTTATCCATAAGTGATAATTTGGTTCAATGGCAAAGGTCATTCATCACAGATTCAAGGTTTAATCTCTTTGAAAATATCCCAACATTTCAAAATTTACTTGTAATTTAAATCGTTTATATTTTAACATTTCAAACCTTACTTGTACCTTGGTATCATTCATTTATAACCTTATTTAACCACTTAAATCTTTTTTCTTTTTTCTTTTTTATAAATCTTCTTTTTATATATATATATATATATATACTATTATGATATCTTAACATTTTCCAAATATTTGTATTATGTTCAATACTTTAATTTAAATACTCGTAATGTAAGGATATTAATATCATAAAAGAAAATACAAGATATTTGATCATTTCCTTCTAAAAATATAATATAGAATTTTGAATATGGGATAAAAAAAAATTAAATAGCTTATTCATTACCTATATATGATCATATAAATATCAATATCAACATACAAGTTTTATTATCTTATATTTTTATATCATATTTATATTAATTTAAAATAAATCAATTGAATATATAATTATCAATGTTTCATATAAAATTATTAGAGAAATATTTTATTTCATTTTTTTTATATTTTAATATTTTCATAAAATTGAAGCATAGACATTTTATGAATTTATGAGATATTTATCTTGATATCAAATACCAGCATGCGCAATGAAACAAACCGGTCACAACCCTCACAAGAAGGAAGACCAAAACGGTGAAAACCAACGATGCCTGAACAAGTAGATGCGAGATATTCAAACGACGTCGTTTCCAACACTGGTTTTCTTGCACGTCTCACCGATAAGAAGGTTTAGCGTTTGCCACGACGACCCGCCCTCTTCCATGGCTGTCTTCGCCGCCTCTGCAACCTCCTTCACCTTCTTCCTCACTTGTTTTCCCATATCTCCTTCCATCAACTCTTTGACCATTTTCTCTAACCCTTCTTTCTTCACAAACCCTCTCACCGACCCATCTGTGGTTTCTACTCTCAGACCCACCTTCATCTCCTCCACCACATTCCTCGCGTTCAGGTGCTGCTCCGCCATCATCGGCCATGCCAGTATCGGAACTGCCGCGCATATGCTCTCCAGCACCGAGTTCCACCCGCAGTGACTCAGAAACCCTTGTACCGATCTGTGACTCAGAATCTGCCTCTGGTCGACCCACTCTTTCACTACGATTCCTCTGTCCTTCACTCTCTCTTCAAATCCATCTCCGATCTCGGACTCTTTTTGTCTCTTTACCCATATAAAGTTTGCCTTTGATTCTTCCAACCCGGTTGCTATCTCTTGGAGTTGTTCTGCTGAGATGTCTGCTTGGGACCCGAATGCCACATACAGAACTGGGTTTCCCTGGGCTAGCTTTAAGTCTAGCCACTCCACCCATGCGGGCTTTTCATGGGGTTGGAGTTCGACCCTGGGTGGCTCAACCAAGCACAGTGGTCCAATGCACCAGCCTTTTGGATCTTTGAACTTCCGATTCCAGTAATCCAAGAATACAGAATCAATCTCACAGAAGCTGTTGATGACCAGACCACTGCTTTCCGATGTTGATTTAGCCGTTTCCATCAAGAAGTCGGTTTGCGCACCACTTGTCTCTCCGAAAGATGGCTCGAAGTCGTTTTTGGTGAGCCTGATCCATGGAAATTCGGGCACGGAGAATGGCTCGTCATCTGATTCAGGTCCGATGAGGAGACCATTCACGGACACACATCTGGACAGAGTCATGGCGTAGCTGCTAAAACCATAGAACACCAACCGCGGAATACCGAATTTCGAAGCGGAATACTGAGTCCACCAAAGGAATCCATCCGATATCATGCAGGTGACTGGTTGGAGATTCTCCAGCTCACGTTCGAAGTGGGGTTGGAGAAGCTTTGTGGCTTGAGCAAATGGGAGAAAGAGGGACATTGACGGCAGCTTATCGGTGCTCTCCACGCCGGTGGGCACTCCTGCAACTTGTTCCGGGAAGGGAAGTTCAACGATGGAGGCTTCGGAGCCAGCGAGATACTGAGAGATGAAGGGACGGTTTGCTGGAGTGGTGAAGAAGGTGACAGGGATGCGGCGGTGGAGGAGGAGGGAAGCGAGGTGGAGCATGGGGATGGTGTGGCCTTTGGACATGAAGGGAAACAGTATCATATGAGGACGATAAGAAGTGGATGAAGAATAGTCCATGATGATGAGTTGATGACCTTCTTCTCCTTCTTCTTCAGCTAGCTGCTCTGATCTTTTCGTGCGAGTTATTTTGCACCACTTAACAAAAGGAGATAAAGTTTTGAAGAGGAGGGATGTGGGTGTCAGGGTAGGCGGTTTAGGAAAGAGACAATTGTGTTTTGCACCACACATTTTAGTAATTTTACCCCATAAAAGTTGTATAATTGATTAAAATAAATTTTACACGATATAAAATAAAATGTGAAGACAATGATATACCTTTTGAGTATTTTCTATGACAAATTTTTTAATTTTAAATTTTTCTTAATAATTATTCTGAAAATTTATTATTTTTAGAAAACTATTTTTTTTAAAAAAATATATTCTAAAAATATATCATTTTTAAAAAATAATTTTGACATATTTTTAGTTATTTTTTACATACATAATTTTAAATATATATATATATATATATATATATTTTCAAGATGTTTGATTTTTAAATAATAATATTAATAATTTATTTTTATTTTTTTGAAAGAGTGTATTTTTTTTCAATCATTAAATTAAATTAAATTTTATTGAGGTTTACAAAATTAATAAAATTTAAATTATTGTTTTTTTTACTTTGTTTCTTTTTTCATAGGTCATTTTTGGAAAGATAAAAAATTCATATCATTTTTCTCAAATTTCACACTTTCTCTAGGTCTTAGGCTTAAATTGTGAATTTATATGAATCAAAACTTAATTTTTGAACCCAACTAGATCCAAAACGAAATTGTCCGGAGGACGTTTTAACTTTTAAGTGGAGCCAGTGCGGTTTCAGGGCAAGTGACATAAAAAGGAGGGAATGGGTAGAGGAAGAAACAATAGAATATCTTTTGGACATAATCGTATTCATTTCCGTATATATACACTCTTCAGGCATCAATTATAGATTTGTCTTAGTTTAATCTTGAGTTGCTTCATTATAGATCGAACCTAATAAGAGTCATAGTTATGAAAATGAAGGAAAAGTAATATCAACGTGATATTTTTAAACTGATTCGTAGATAGTCTGAATCTTAGGTGGTTGTTTGAATTCTCAACTTGTCTAATGAGTTCATCAACTTATGCTTGTTCCTGAGAGTTGAATTTGTTTTTGAAATTAGAAAAGCTATTAAGTCACAATTTATTGATCAAATGATGGTCGAATTGTGATGTCGGTATATGTCACAATATTAACATCTTATTTCTTTTTATTTTAAATTTTAGTTGAAAAAAGAAAAACCTTTTTTTTTTTTTCGGGAAGTTTATGCCTGAGTCTTTTTTTTTTTTTTTACTAAGAATACAATTCATTTCTATTTTCTATCTAAGTAGAATAGCAAAGCAATAGGATTCAAAGGTGTCAAATGGACATCCGACCAACATGCCCACTTAAAAATCGTATTGGATTGAGTCAATCCAAGCAAACCAAATAAATATGGTCCGATATGACCCATAAGTCTGTAAGCCAATCGGTGTCATGCCTTATTGTGCCAATCGTGCCAATTAGGCAATGTAGGCAACCTATAGCCTATGGATCACTCACTTTATTAAAATTTTTAATTTAATTTTTTAAGTTATTTTTTCTTAATTTTTTATTATTAAATGAAATTTATTTTTATTATTTTAAACATTTTTAATAATTACACTTTTTATTTTTTATATTTATATTTATCCAATTTGTAATTATAAAATTTGTCGAAAGGTTAATTTTTTTGTTTAAAAAAAAATCATATTTGAATTTGGTTTTTTTTTTTTTTTTATCAAAATAACAATAAATTTAAAATAATAGAATATAAAAGGGAATGAAATATAAAAAATAATTCTTTTATTAAGGTGAAAAAAAAAAGTGAGAATTACATTTCACATGAAATAAATAGGAAAGGAAAAAGTAAAAAATGATATTTGAAAGAGCCAAATGGGTGGACATGATGAGTCGGCACGATGGATCGATACGATGGCATTATGGGCCCGACACAATGGCATAATGGGTTGTCTCCTTAGGCGTAACACGACCCACTCTTTTGGGCTGTTCCAACCCAACCCACTATTGTAATCGGGCAGTGCTAGCTCAACCTGACCTTTTGGCGTATCGGGCCACAGGTCAAAATGGGCGGCCTGACCCATTAAACACCTATAAGTAGGACACAAAAAAACAATGTGGGCTTTAGTTATAATAGAGTAGTGAAAAGCTATAGGGGATTTATAATGTGTTTAACAGTAATTTTAGAAAGTATTTCTAACATTTTTAATGTTTGAAAAATAAATATTTTCAAATATTAGAAAATCTAAAAACACTTCTAAAAATACCTGCCAAATGCACTCTTAGTTGCTTATGCCCTACTTCACATCACCTAGTAGGTGGCTACCACCATTGATTGTCAATACTTATGGTTTTCAAACTTTTTAATATCTTCGTAACCTTATAATATCCTATGGATAATAAATTTATTTATCTTATTGATTTTTTAATATTTTTTTAAATAAAAAATTTTAATTAAAAATAAATAAACTTTTAGTATGAAAAAGAAAAAAAAAAAAAAAAAGTATTCTAATGATACTGTAGACAACAAAACTTTTAATGAAATAAATTATCACTAAATTAGTCTTCCAAAAAATGTGGCTTCTCAAGGCTTTCCAATTCCACAAAATTTAGGATTGACAAGTGATAGTTCCAATACAAATTTGATACGTGACATACCTTAAAAAGGTGACACATGACAGAATTCAAAAGACTACCAAATTTAGTATTTCAAATAAAATTTTCAATTAAATTAAAAATAATAATAAACATTTTCTTGTTAACAGATTTTTAAAGGAAATAAATATTTCAATTGAAGTCAAAAGAGAATAAAAAATAAATAAATATTCTCTTGCTTGTAAATTTCCTTAATAAAGAAAATAAATTGTTAAAATCAATGAACTAAATTCATTTAATCAAACGATTAAATTTTGAGGAATTCTAAAATTTAATTCTTTAATATCACATATAAAGAAAAGTGACTTCCTTGAAAAGACTTTTTTGGGACAAGAGGAGAGAGAGAAAAAAAAAAAAAGTATTGTCATCTTTCAAAATTGTAATCAAAATGAAAAAATCAAATAGATATATATATTTATTTATTTATTTCTTTTATAAACGAAACATGAATATAACATAATATATTCAATTTGTTCGATATATATAAATCCTATCTTGTGGATCAAATTTAATGGATATAATATGATACAAGATAAGAGAAAAAAATTTCTTGTTAACAAATTTTTAAAGGAAACAAATATTTCAATTGAAGTAAAAAGAGAATAATAAATAAATAAATATTCTCTTGCTTGTAAATTTTCTTAATAAAGAAAATAAATTGTTAAAATCAATGAACCAAATTCATTTAATCAAATAATTAAATTTTAAGGAATTCTAAAATTTAATTCTTTAATTTCAGGTATAAAGAAGAGTGACTTCCTTGAGAAGACTTTTTTGGTACAAGATGAGAGAGAGAAAAAAAAGTATTGTCATCTTTCAAAATTGTGATCAAAGTGAAAAAAAATCAAATGGAGATATGTATATATATATATCCGGATCAAATTTAATGGATATAATATGGTATAAGATAAGAGAAAATAATAACATATTTTACATCGTAATTCGAGATGGTATATGATTGGCTATCTTATTATTTATCTTAACATATATATTTAATCAAATATGGATAAAAATAAATTCAAATAATATTTTATTCATTACCCATAATTCTATAACTCTAGTCTGATATCAATCTCAGTTATAGAATGATATCAATATCAACATGCATTTTATTGTTATATCATATTTATATTAATTTTTAAAAAGGTACAGAAATATTTTCTTTCAATTTTTTTTTGTATTTATAATAATTTATGAATTTATGATATATTTATCTTGATAACAAATACAAGAAAGAAACTGGTCACAAGGCTCGCACAAACACCAACTTCCAAAAGCGAGATGTTCAAACGACGACGTTTTCAGCACTGGTTTTGTTGCACGTTTCATCAATAAGCAGGTTTAGCGTTTGCCACGACGACCCACCCTCTTTCATGGCGGTCTTCGCAGTCTCTGCAACCTCCTTCACCTTCTCCCTCACTTGTTTTCCCATTTCTCCTTCCATCAACTCTTTCACCATTTTCTCTAATCCTTCTTTCTTCACAAACCCTCTCACCGACCCATCTGTGGTTTCTACTCTCAGACCCACCTTCATCTCCTCCACCACATTCCTCGCGTTCAGGTGCTGCTCCGCCATCATCGGCCATGCCAGTATCGGCACTGCCGCGCATATGCTCTCCAGCACCGAGTTCCACCCGCAGTGACTCAGAAACCCTTGTACCGATCTGTGACTCAGAATCTGCCTCTGGTCGACCCACTCTTTCACTACGATTCCTCTGTCCTTCACTCTCTCTTCAAATCCATCCCCGATCTCGGACTCTTTTTGTCTCTTTACCCATAAAAAGTTTGCCTTTGATTCTTCCAACCCGGTTGCTATCTCTTGGAGTTGTTCTGCTGAGATGTCTGCTTGGGACCCGAATGCCACGTACAGAACTGGGTTTCCCAGGGCTAGCTTTAAGTCTAGCCACTCCACCCATGCGGGCTTTTCATGGGGTTGGAGTTCGACCCTGGGTGGCTCAACCAAGCACAGTGGTCCAATGCACCAGCCTTTTGGATCTTTGAACTCCCGATTCCAGTAATCCAAGAATACAGAATCAATCTCATGGAAGCTGTTGATGACCAGACCATTGCTTTCCGATGTTGATTTGGTCATTTCCATCAAGAAGTCGGTTTGCGCACCACTTGTCTCTCGTAAATATGGCTCGAAGTCGTTTTTGGTGAGCCTGATCCATGGAAATTCGGGCACGGAGAATGGCTCGTCATCTGATTCAGGTCCGATGAGGAGACCATTCACGGACACAAATCTGGACAGAGTCATGGCGTAGCTGCTAAAACCATAGAACACCAACCGCGGAATACCGAATTTCGAAGCGGAATACTGAGTCCATCCAAGGAATCCATCCGATATCATGCAGGTGACTGGTTGGAGATTCTCCAGCTCACGTTCGAAGTGGGGTTGGAGAAGCTTTGTGGCTTGAGCAAATGGGAGAAAGAGGGACATTGACGGCAACTTATCGGTGCTCTCCACGCCGGCGGGTACTCCTGCAACTTGTTCCGGGAAGGGAAGTTCAACGATGGAGGCTTCGGAGCCAGCGAGATACTGAGAGATGAAGGGACGGTTAGCCGGCGTGGTGAAGATGGTGACAGCGACGCGACGGTGGAGAAGGAGGGAAGCGAGGTGGAGAATAGGGATGGTGTGGCCTTTGGACATGAAGGGAAACAATACCATATGAGGGCGTGAAGAAGAAGCAGAGTCCATGACCATCTCCCTTACCTTGTCCATCTTCTTGAGCTTGATTCTCACACCCTATCTACCCTCTCCTCGTTCGTATCACCACTTATTAATAGGGCGTTGCCGGTTGTCCTGCTGGTTTTAATTTGCACCATAAGCCGTCCACCACAATACACCTTGTCCCCACCACTTTCTGCCATGTATGAACTTCAGTTTTCAGAGATTTTCAATATTTGTATCTGTATATTGTTGAAGATCAATTGTCATTATTGCAAGATGTGGTACATGGAGCCTGGAGGAGAAGGAATTATGATATTTTGTCCCAAACCCGCATAAATTTTGTGAGAACTTATAGTAATTAAGACCAATATGTATATTCATAATCAGTATGAATGGAGAAAATTTCAAGGAGTCTTGTAAAATATTGGAGTACTATTCACCATGAAAATGATGGAATACACCGCTACATATGTACGTGGGGAGGAAGATTTCCTTTAGGAGTAGGTATTTTTGATAATTATGTAATTAATTTCCTACCTAATATAACAATTAGTACAAATATCATAAGAAATTTTGATTAAGATTTCCTTTAGGAGTAGGTATTTTTTATAATAATGTAATTAATTTCCTACCTAATATAATAATTAAAAGAGAGTTCTTTTTTTTTTGTTAGTATAATATTGAGACTAGGGATTTGAAGGCTTTAGGATTATAATCTCCTTTGGGGATTCTTCATTTTCACCCGTGAATATAGGCTTTATGCCAACCACCTCAATCATTGTATGTTTCATATGTTTTTTTGTTTCCATTTTCTTAGAGGTTATGTTTGAAATTTTTTTTTAAGAACAGTTTTTTGTTTCTAAGAACAAAAAAATTATATATATGAAAATGAATAGATATGTATCGTTTTGTTGTTAATTGTTCTTAAAACAAGTTTTTGAAAATTTTCCAAAAAAGTATACTTGTAAAGAATATCTTAAAAGTTGTTTTCTTTTGTTTTCAACATTCTTTTAAGGAAAAAAAATATGGAGAAAACACTAAGGTGACGTTTGTTTTTTTGGCTTAATTCTAAATAGAACTTATATTTAAATTAATACTAAATAGTGTTTAATAGTATTAAGTATTAAGTTGTTTATTTTTTTAATATTTTATTTCTATTAAGTATTAAACTGTTTGTTTTTTTATATACTAAAAACCAATATCTTAATATTTTAATATATTAAAAAAATATAATTTAACGTATTTCTAAAAAGTTCAAAATAATAAAATTGTTATAATAAATAATTTATCATTATCATTCTTACAAAATATAATTAATATATTTATTTTTTATATAATTAAAATAAAATATTTAAACTTAATAATCTGAAAAATAATAGATTGGGAAAACCTAAATCAAATTAAAGAAAAACCATAACAATTTAAGTACATATTTTCAAATATCCAAAACATCACATTTTATGCTATATCTAAACATTACAATTATGATAATAGTAAAAAGCTAAAAATGACAAGTTAATTAAATACTTGAAAAAGTTCATTTGCGATTTGGTCTTGGAAATGTTACATGAATTTTTTATCAAATGTTGCAAAAAAAACTACTTGTAGTTGAATATCACTTTAGAACAAAATGTTGAGATATTAGGAATGTTTTCCTTATATCATTATTTCCTTATATCATTTAGTGTTGAGATATTAGGAATGTTTAGATATTAGGAAAGTTGAGATATTATGAATATTGAGATATTAGGAATATTGAGATACTAGGAATATTAAGATATTAGGAATATTGAGATATTAGGAAAGTTGAGATATTAGGATATTAGTTGTTATTTCCTTGTATCATTCTTTCCCATTCTTAGAATGGTGATTACCCTTTATATATACTCTGTACATGAACGAATGAAAGTATGAATGAAAAAACTACAATTTATCAATTTGAAGATGGTATCAGAGCCATGGAACTGAAATCCTGGATATTTTGTCGCTATGGTAGTCCGACAGCGATCAACCATCTTAAGACAAGCCCTAATATTGATAAGTCAACCTTCAAATGCACTCACTGCAATAAGACTGGTCCCACCAGTCTGGATATCCCACAATTTCAAAGCAACGACTCTTGGTATGACCAGGAAAACAATAAGGAACCGAGGGTTTGAACCATGGACCTTTAGATCATGTTTAGGCTATCAACACTTTGTTATTAATTATAATAATCGTGATCAACGGAAGAAGGATTCCAAGAAAACCTCGACTGCAATTGTTGCCGAAATAAAAACAGAGGCTAATGTTGCTGAGAAAGCCTCTGCATTGGTAGCCGCTACTGATCATGGTGGTAAGTTTTTAAATACTTTTACACCTGTTATTAATAGTACATGGATAATTGATTCTGGTGCTACAGATCATATGACTTTTGATTCTAGACAGGTTTCACCCCTTAGACCTTCCTCACAAAAAATTGTTTCCACAGCCAATGGTAACACAACCCCAGTTATTGGGGAAGGATCCTTAACTCTTACTGATACTTTGAATTTGGATTCTGTTTTAGTTGTTCCATCTTTAGATTACAATCTTTTGTCAGTTTCTCAAATCACTACAGCCTTATCTTGTATTGTCATTTTTTGGCCTGAATTTTGTGTGATTAAGGACATCCAAACAAGACAGACGATTGGTTGTGGTATTAAACGGGGAAAACTCTATTACTTGGACTTGCAGTCAAAGGATTCAAATAAGTTGCAACAAGCCTTGATGGCAGATGGATCTGAGGGGGAGAAGAAAAAGTCTGAAATTTGATTGTGGCATCGACGTCTGGGACATGCTTCCTTTGGTTATTTAAAAAAATTGTTTCCTAGTTTGTTTGCAAAGAGTGATATTTCTGGTTTCCGTTGTGATATTTGTGAATTGGCTAAAAGTCATCGTGCTTCGTTTCCGTTAATTTTGAATAAAAGTCCGTTTCCTTTTATGGTTATACATTATGATGTTTGGGGCCCATCCAAAGTCCCAACTTTGAGTGGCTCACGTTGGTTTGTTACTTTTATTGATGATTGTACCAGAATGACATGGTTATGCTTGATGAAGACCAAAGATGAAGTGAACTTGTTGTTTCAAAAATTTCATAAAATGATTGAAACTCAATACAATGCAAAGGTTCGGGTTTTGCGTAGTGATAATGGTGGAGAATATCAAAGTTCTGATCTTCAAAAGTATTTGGAAGGACATGGCATCATTCATCAGACTACTTGTTCCAATACACCCCAGCAAAATGGAGTCGCTGAACGAAAAAATCGACACTTGTTAGAGGTTGTTCGTGTTTCCTTGATAGCAGCAAAAACACCAATATCTTATTGGGGAGAAACAATCACATCTGCCGCATACTTGATCAATCGGGTACCTTCTAGCTCAATTAACTTTCAAACACCTCTCCAAGCTCTTACTAATGCCGTAGTTGCCCCAACCGTCCCAAATCTACCTCCTCGTGTTTTTGGTTGCGTGGCATTTGTGCATCTACACAAGCACCAACGCACCAAGTTAACTTCCCATGCATTGCAATGTGTGTTTGTTGGATATGCATTGCACAAAAAGGGATATCGATGTTACCATCCTCCAACTCGACATATGTATATTACAATGGATGTGGTGTTTCATGAAGATTCAATGTATTTTTCATCCGAGTCTGAACTTCAGGGGGAGTACCATAAGGAAATTCAGACTCTCGATTATGATTATCATATTTCTGAGGAAGATGAATCTGGACAATCTGAACTAGTGAACCAGGAAGTGGGTGAGTTGGATATGAGTGGTCAACAATTTGGGTCCGAAGATGTCTTCATTGAAATACCAAACCAATCGTCGTCTGTTGAGGGTGTTCTTAATTTGGAGCCTGATCCATTCATGAAACGGTTACCACATCGTCATAATAGAGGTATTCTTAAACCCACATATGAACCTGAATTGTCTACTAAAGTCAAATATCCCATGAGCAACTATGTGTCTACCCATCGTTTGTCTGAATCAAATAAGTCATTTGTAAATCAATTATCTACTGTAGCTATTCCTAACAGTGTGCAGGAAGCCTTAGCTGATCCAAGGTGGAAAGCAGCCATGAATGAAGAGATGAAATCATTGCAGAAGAATGAAACATGGGAACTCGTAGAATGTCCACCAGGAAAGAAGCCAGTTGAGTGTCGTTGGATCTATACTGTGAAGTACAAGGCAGATGGTAGTATTGAACGATTTAAAGCAAGACTGGTAGCAAAAGGGTACACTCAAACTTATGGAATTGACTACACAGAGACATTTGCACCTGTAGCTAAGATCAACACAATTCGAGTATTACTGTCTTTAGCTGCAAACCTAGATTGGCCATTACAACAATTTGATGTGAAAAATGCCTTTTTGCATGGCGAGTTATCTGAAGAAGTATATATGGATCTTCCACCAGGACGCATGGTGTCAGAAAAGCAATGTCAGAAGGTGTGCAAATTGAAGAAGTCATTGTATGGGTTGAAGCAATCCCCGAGAGCATGGTTTGGAAGGTTCACAAAGTCAATGAGAGCTTTTGGTTATCGTCAAAGTAATTCAGATCACACTTTGTTCCTAAAAAAGCAACATGGTAAGATTACGGCACTCATCGTATATGTGGATGACATGGTAGTTACAGGAAATGATCCTGAAGAAAGAAAAGCTCTACAAAATTATCTATCTAGAGAATTCGAAATGAAAGATCTAGGTCCTCTGAAATACTTTCTTGGGATTGAAGTTTCTCGATCAAGTGAAGGAATGTTTCTGTCTCAAAGAAAGTATGCCTTAGATCTTTTACAGGAGACTGGAATGTCGGGATGTCAACCTATTAATACACCAATAGAAGAAGGTCTGAAATTGTGTGTTGAGCCTAATCAAGTATCAACCGATAAGGGAAGATACCAAAGACTTGTGGGGAGATTAATGTACTTAGCTCATACAAGACCAGATCTTGCTTATGCATTGAGTGTAGTGAGTCAATACATGCATAATCTTGGAGAACAACATATGAATGCAATCATGCGTATTTTGAGGTATTTGAAGAATGCTCCTGGGAAGGGAATTTTATTCGCAAAAAATGTTGATCATCAGAGTATAGAAGTATATACTGATGCTGATTGGGCTGGTGCAGTGGATGATAGGCGATCTACATCTGGTTACTTTACCTTTGTAGGTGGTAATCTTGTGACATGGAAAAGTAAGAAACAGAATGTCGTCGCTCGTTCAAGTGCAGAAGCGGAATTTAGAGGTATGGCTCTAGGACTTTGTGAGGCATTATGGCTAAGACTCCTCTTACAGGATTTAAGTTACCTATCTAGGCAACCAATCCGATTGTTTTGTGACAATAAAGCCGCATGTAATATTGCTCATAATCCAGTACAACATGATCGTACAAAGCATGTCGAGGTGGATAGATTCTTCATTAAGGAAAAGTTGGATGATAAGATTGTGGAATTGCCTAAGATTCGATCAGAAGATCAATTGGCCGATATCCTTACCAAAGCTGTCTCAAGTCAAGTGTTCTCAAAATTTTTAGACAAGTTGGGCATGTGTGACATCTATGCACCAACTTGAGGGGGAGTGTTGAGATATTAGGAATGCTTTCCTTATATCATTATTTCCTTATATCATTTAGTGTTGAGATATTAGGAATGTTTAGATATTAGGAAAGTTGAGATATTATGAATATTGAGATATTAGGAATATTGAGATACTAGGAATATTAAGATATTAGGAATATTGAGATATTAGGAAAGTTGAGATATTAGGATATTAGTTGTTATTTCCTTGTATCATTCTTTCCCATTCTTAGAATGGTGATTACCCTTTATATATACTCTGTACATGAACGAATGAAAGTATGAATGAAAAAACTACAATTTATCAATTTGAAGACAAAAAGTGTCTTGGACAAATTTTGGATAGAAAACAATTTATTAAGAATTTGTTTTATAAATACGTAATTATTTAAAAACAATTAAGGTGTTTTAAAACTTTATTCGAGAGTGTTATTATCAACAATTGAAATAATGAATAATATTGAAAAAATAATAATATTTTTTTTTAACTTTTACCTTCGTGAAGAATAATAACAATAAAAATTTTGTTTATTTGAAAATAATTAAAAACTGTTCTTAAAAATTGTTTTCAAAAACTACTATTTTTTAAAACAATCTCGAATTAAACACCTTTCTATCCTTAACTACTAAACTAGGAATCTCCGATGTCTCTTTATTTTTTTCCCTTTTTTGGAGCCGTAATTATTGTTTTTCATTTTCTTTAGATTGGATTGCCACGGTTACCGTCTTCAATCTCAAATTAATTTAATAACTTCAAATTATTTCATCTTAATGCATCTTAGATTCTTAAACCAAGGCCTTCAAAATTTGGAAGAAACATGACTAGGGCGAGCTATTTTCAGGATTATTTCCTATATGAGCCAAAGTTGGGACTAGCACGGATTTGTAGCCAAACAAGGACCTTAGGGTTTTACAAGGGTTTGACTCACAGAATGCGCCATTGCTACTGCTGGTGACCTCTTCTGCCAAAAATCATGAATTTCAGGTTTCAAAACCTCTCTCCTCATATCTTCCGTTGGCAATCGTATCTCCGTCACCAATCTCCTAAAATCCCAAACCTAAACTCTCTTAAAATCATATACATATTTTGTTCCAAACCCGCATATTTGAGATAAATCCCGAACAGCTACAGTGTCTTCCATTTTACTTCTGAGGGGATTTGAACCCCAAACCAAAAGGTTTGGGTATACTCCGCTTACCATCTGGGAAAACTTGCCCTTACTATACATTGTGCACTAAATTTATATATATTTAAACTCATTATATAAAGAAAATATTAAAAGAATATTTTAAAGAGTAAATTAATTATAATTATTTTATAATTAAATGCAAAATTTTCTTTTAATTGATTACCAAAAATATAAAAATTATATAATTTTCTTTATAATGTTTTTAATATCATTAATAATTAATTAAATATTAAAAAATTATATATATATCATAATTTATTTTATATTGTTTAATACAATTGAATTAAATGAATCATAATTTTAATATTAATATATATTTTAAAATTAGACATATTATAATCAAATATCATAATATTAGATGTAATTTAATAATAAATGTATACTTATAAAATTCATATTTTTATTGATGCTTACGATATTATTATTAAATATGATAAATCATGTTATACATATATCAAATTTTTTAATAAAATAACTTTAAAATGCCTATTATACTTCTAATTATATTATTATGAGGTTTTCCTTACATTTTCATGAGTTTTTAACAATTTTAAATCTACCGATATTTTTTTTCAAAATATCCATCGATATATCTTCGATATATCCATAAAATCGAAGTACCGATATATCCATGATTATCGATATTTTCATCATTGGTTTAGTATAATATTGGAGTACTATTCACCATGAAAATGATGGAATACACCGCTACATATGTAAGTGGGGAGGAAGATTTCCTTTAGGAGTAGGTATTTTTTATAATTATGTAATTAATTTCCTACCTAATATAATAATTAGTACAAATATCATAAGAAATTTTGATTAAGATTTCCTTTAGGAGTAGGTATTTTTTATAATAATGTAATTAATTTCCTACCTAATATAATAATTAATAAAAATATAAGAAAAAATTTTGATTAAAAGAGAGTTTTTTTTTTTTTTTTTTTGTTAGTATAATATTGAGAGTAGGGATTTGAAGGCTTTAGGATTATAATATCCTTTGTGGATTCTT
This sequence comes from Vitis riparia, assembly GCF_004353265.1. NCBI lineage: Eukaryota > Viridiplantae > Streptophyta > Magnoliopsida > Vitales > Vitaceae > Vitis > Vitis riparia. Next base: position 2,343,288 of record NC_048444.1, read on the forward strand.
CATTTTCACCCGTGAATATAGGCTTTATGCCAACCACCTCAATCGTTGTATGTTTCATATGTTTTTTTGTTTCCATTTTCTTAGGTTATGTTTGAGAATTTTTTTTAAGAACAGTTTTTTGTTTCTAAGAACAAAAAAATTATATATATGAAAATGAATAGATATGAAAATATCGTTTTGTTGTTAATTGTTCTTAAAACAAGTTTTTGAAAAATTTCCAAAAAAGTATACTTGTAAAGAATATCTTAAAAGTTGTTTTCTTTTGTTTTCAACATTCTTTTAAGGAAAAAAAATATGGAGAAAACACTACCTTGTCTTGTTCTCACTTAAAACTCCTTTAGTTAGAAAACTCATTGTTGATGACTCAAATGGGCTTCTTAATGCAAGTGTATTGTTTTTCCAAAACTGGTAAGATTTTAGTAGTCCTAATATTTGAGCTAGCATTATTCTTTCATTACACCATGATTTTTGTATGGTTTAAACTCCAATTCTTTTATATCTAGTTTATTTATATGAAGTCAAACTAATCTGACCTAGGTTAATCGCCTAAGAAGGAGATGAGGGGTTGAATCGAGTGAGGGTCAATTTTAACAATTTTTGCTTAAATAAATGGAGGTGACAATAATGAGCAACAAAGCAATTAAATCGAGGAAAATAAGTAAAGAGAAAGGAACAGAAAATGCAATTCAATTTGTAGTGGTTCAGTGCAATCTTGGCCAATGACCACTTTGCTCAAGCTCCAAACACAAGTCAAGGGATCTATTGGCTTGCAAGGCTTCAACTAAGTTTTAATCCCTTGTACTTGGATTCTCGATTTTGTGAGACCTTACAATTTTCCTTAAGAAACTCCTCACTCTTTAACACTCTCACATGGTTATAATTGAACCAAATTGATCATACAAAATTCCAATACAAACTTAAGCTCGAGATGATACAAATGAAAACTAGAATTGAGGATGGTACAATAAGGTATGCAAATTTGGCTCAAATGCACTCAAACAAGATATTGAAAGTCACTTTGAACAATGAATAGTTAAAACATAAGTCTTTCTCTTTCACAAATGCTCAAAGGAGGCCTTATATACAAGTTAAAAAGCTAAACTTGTAATCAAGAATAATTTACCTCAATTGATTGACCTCAATAGTCTATCAATATGCCCATCATTGGTGGTGCATAAAGAACAAGTTGTAGTTGGAAAAATATACTCTCAACCATTGACCTAGGTGGTCGAGGGTTGACTTGAGTGATTGACATGTCCCTAAAGTTTGTGAGATTTTAAGAATTTTCAAGTCTTAATTTTTAAGACTCGAGGAATAACCATATATATCCTTCGTTTCAATTTTGAAAAACATTTTTAAAAGTATTTTTGACCATTTTAAGCTTGAATTTTTCTTCAAAAGTATTTTTATCCTACATGAATACATTCAATTTTAACAACTTATGGATGAAAATTAAGCGCTTTAAAAATGAGTGACATGAATTTGAACCCTAGTGCATCAAAATAACCTTATAAAGATGTTTTTAAGGGTTTTCAATGTTACAATATTTTTTCACGATTTTTATTTGTTCTCGACTTGCTTAAATTTCTTAGAAATGAAAACTTTAGGCTAAAAAATGACATTACAATGTTTGCCTTTGTTTGGTTCTCAAGAAAATATGGAAAAATTGTTCCTCTTATGTATGGTAGAATAGCAGAGAGAGAAAAAAAAAGGATAAACGGAGAGATATTCGCTTTCTTGATTTTCCGGCGAACTTCTGTCCACCTTGCCGACCACAATATTGCTGGTGAGTCGAATATCCAATACCTACAGACCCTGCGTCCCCTCACATTCAAGAAGTGAACCCACCACTAATTTGTTTTAAAAATGATGACAAATTATTCAAAGATTCATGTATATAATTTTTAAAATTGACGAAAATTTTTATGTAAATTATTGAAGAAAACAAATTCTAAAAAAAAAGAAAGAAAAAAAAAACAATCCTACGAATTTTTTAAAATTATTTTCTGCTTTTAACATGAACAAACTATTTTTTGATTGCATCTCAAATGAGTTCTTAATTTTCAAACATAATTTTGTTTTTGTATTATGTTTTTGGAAACAACATGAAATGATTTTAAAATTATTCTCAAAAAACATTTTCTTATAGTTGTTTTCGAAAACATTCCTAAACTGATTTTATTTTTTGATTTTGTGTTGTAAAAAATTCATTCAAAAAATTTATTTTTTTTAATATTTGTTTTTAAAAAATAAATTGACAATTTCTTTTTCTATATTTCATATACCTTTTTTTTTATTAAGAAAAGTTTTTATTGAATATTAAATTTTAAGATGGAAAAGAAAAAGTTGATGGGCAATATCAATTTTTTTTTTCTTTTTTTGGTTCATCATTGTTTGATTAAGATTGCATAAATAAATAAATAAAAATTAAGTGAATTATAATTAATAATTATTTTATTTTTATATCTATTCATTTTTTTAAGTTATAAAAATAATTATAAATATGGAAATCTATCACAAGTCAAATGTTTTATTGGAAGTATTGGAAATGATGTCCTTTTCTCTCTGGATTGTTGTTTTATTTTATCTTTCATTTCTATGGAGTCTAGTCTACTTTCCCTATCATGAGGGCTTTCAACACTTTTCCCCTCTCACTTTCAAAATCTAATAATTTGTCCTTTAAATTTACTAAATAAAATCATTTTATATCATACATTTTTCTTTGCAATATGTAATTTTCAATGGTAGAAAATTTGGACTCTATTTGGAAATATTTAAAAAAATAACTCCCTTATATTTCATAAAATAATTAAAATTTATTCAAGAAAATGTTCTTAGTCTATTTTTTGTATTTTTAAATATTTATTAAAAACAATTTTTATCCATAATTATTTATTTTCAACTTTTATATATTTATACAATTATTTTTCAAAAAACTGAAAATAATTAAAAATAATCAAAATTATTTTTAGATTATTAAATTATCAATGTTTCTTGAGCTTAATATGCATATCATGTTCTGACATGCTTCATTGCATGGGCAGTAGCACGCAACACTTGTCTTGGCTTGGGCTGAGGCAGACATCACATGTCTCGGTACAGGTTGCGGCAAGGGCTATGCTGTGATAATGTAGAATGCTATGAAAGACTTAACCTTACCTTCACAGGACACCGACTGGTTTTCATATGAGAGGTCTAACAGTAATCTCTATACCAATTTTGAACATCTTTGTAGTGAGATAAAATCAAAGTGTTTTAGGTATAAACTGTCATGCAATACCTTCATATTTCATGGTTGTTTCAAACAACTTCATGGATAAGCTGTGGTTAATTAAGCTACAAGCGAGTAGATCATGAAACAACTGGGGAAGAAATTGGTGGAGAAAAGACCAAACAGGCAAATCTACCAAATAAGCAGAAGGATGGGATAACCTCTATTGTATGTAAGAAAAATCATATGAATCATATATACAAACTTGAGAATTAAGTAGGGCTTAAGCAATCTCATGCAGCTAGTTCTGCTGCAGGATTATTGGGTGAGTGATTGGAACTCAATTGAATTCCAGATACAGCTCCTGGGTTGTCTCTTGAATCAATCCCAGCATCACCCATATAGCTTCTTTCTGTTGTTTGGCTCTCTCTCAATTCATTTCCAGTGTCACTGAAATGGCTACTTTCTTCCCCTGAAACTAGGGACCCCTTCCTAAAATCAGCGCTTGTTCTGCAAATTGGGCATATGGGTGTTTTGAGAAGCCATGAATCCACACATTGGGCATGGAAGCTGTGGTTGCATAAGGGTAGCAATCTGCACTTATCTCCCATCTTGAAGTTATCCAAGCAAACAGCACAATCCACAGGGCTACTACTGCCCTTCTCTTTGGCTTGGAAATGAAAGCAAGGAAGCTTGTCTAGGTCATCAAGGGACATGCTTGTGCTTCTAGGATTCCCCCTCTCAACCATCCTACCGTTCCCAAACCCTCCTCTAAAGGCTCTCCCAACAATACAAACATGAATTATGACCAAAACCCCAATTCCCAGAAATAACAATATCAAAGATATGACAATTGCCATTACAATAATCTGTGTTGCAGCACCCACAACATCAGTACTCATTACAATCTTTCTCTATAGATCTCTTAATTCTCATCCCAAAAACCCCATCTTATACAGAGTTCATTCCACAGACACTTTCGAAACAAAAACCCAATTTATATCAGTGAATCTTTTCTCCAGATTCCTAGAAATCGTTTTCCCACCTGACTTCATAAAAAGCCAATATCATAGCCAGCTATAGAATTCTCACTCAAGCAACATACTTGAAGAAGAAAAATCAAAATCTTAAAGCTGAGAAATCAAAAAGATTGAGAAACTTACATTTGCTTTGCAGGTTCAGAGACATTTGGTGGAATGTTAATTGCTAGAGGGTGGGTGGTTATGTTTTATAATGGCCAAGAAATTCATGATAGCATAAGTAGATGACCAGTAAAGTAGGACTGACGTTGGGGTTAAATGGAATATTTAATGTTTAGTGGTGGGATAGGGTTAATCTATAAGATGGAGTGGGTGGGAAAAAAACTAAATCTTATAGGTAGAGACAAAAAATCAGATGAAGATTGATTGCTCAAACTTTTTCCCTTTATCTTCTTCCTCTTTTTCTTCTTTATCCCCCTTTCTCCCTTTGTAGGGGAAGGTAGAGAGTGGTTGGTTTAGTAGCTTCAGTGTCCTGTCTCTGACACATGAGGCAGAGACGGCAACTATGCGGTCTACTCTCTGCTGTTGGTTAAAAAAGCATCCCATGAATTCTACCTTTGTGTAGCTTACTTGAAAATCAAAAGTTGGCTGAGTCAATAATCAAATGACTGGTCATTATTTGATTTTTTTTTTACTCTGTACTGATCATTCATGGGGGATCAATATCAATTTAAGACACCTAATGACAAAGTATGGAAACCCAATTTGCAGAGTTCTGGGATGGCTGTGACCACAGACCCATGTGCTGTCCTGGATTTGAATAAAACATCAGGTCATGTGCCTTCCTTCTTGATATGACCCTCACTAGATTATCCTTTTCCCGGAATCTAATTATGGTAAATGGACTATAATTGGCAGTTTGTGTGGCTTAAACCTTAAACAAATGTTGTGCCTATGATGCTAGGATGATGATGACTCATGGTATTTGACCAAAACCTTAACCAATCCCACTCACAAGATAAGTCTCCATGACATTAACTTGTAGCAGGAGTCATGAGGATGGTGAATGTGGGCAGCCTTTGTGTTCTTGTGTGTGTGAGAAGGGCTCTGGTTAGATGAGAGTGCTGGTTTGGGTGGATGAGATGGTCTGTTCTTGTGGGAGTTACAGGGACATCTACCGGAATCCATGTTCATTTAATGTTATTCTAGTTCATGCCCAGGTGAGGATAAAGAAGACCCACAGGGCCACATCCACCATAGTCTCCAGTCATGGTCACTGGTCATGTGATTCATTTACAACATTTGTTAAGTAGGCTCAGCAGAGGAACGAATATTTCAGCCTAGAATCACTATATTAGAATAATTTTCAGCTGACTTACACATAAGACCAGCCTAAACAAGCTCCAAACATCTTGGCCACATGATCTAAAGTCATCAACAAATTTAGGAGCCAGTTATATGAGTTGTGACAAGGCAATCAATGCCCCATGCTAGATTCTTCTAACATGGTGACTTTCAGGAAAGGTATCCATCAGCCAACAGCCAACATTAAAGTCCCTAATCACTCCAAATTAGCTGGCAATACAGAAATAATATAGAGAGAAGAGGTAGATGAGATATTAATTTATGATTAAGATGTGCAAGCTGGAATTAAGCTTTCTGAATCCCACCCACAACTTCCCCACCATAATGTAGTGTGTATGAATCAAAGCTTATTTTAATAAAATTCTTTGCCTGATTGCATCCACAAGGTTAACCGTGGTGGGAGCACCCTATCATGAGTTTGTTTTTGTTCAATAGCTCAGTAAAACCAAGAGTTTCTGGTGGCAGATTTTCTGTCACAGTTACTATGAGATTCACTTGTGAACACAAGCAAGCTAAACAAAAAGTTCTGGCATCAGTCTCTCTTCTTGAAACAGGTTTTTGGATGGGAACGTCAAAACCAAAGTACACTAACAACATAGGAGAATTGCCTCCTAAAAAGAAGGGCAAAGTCTAAACAAAAACACGACAGCCCCATACTATCAATGAAGTCAAGAAAGGAGGACCTGGCTGCAAATAAAACTGGCTAAAGAATCACAACAGGAAAGAAGAGGAGCGAGTTGTTGTTCCATCTTGAACAGGGAATTCCATGTCTGAATTTGGTTTGTTTCCATTTGTGTTCACCAAGAACGTTTTATAATTCCATTAGATTCTAGGCATTCCATAGATTTGGTCCTGGTGTTTCTACCCTTTGCAAGGATAGAAACGGAGTAGGTAATAGCTCAAGTTTGGAGAAGAAAATGCAAATTGGAAATGAATGAAAGCTAACATCAGCACATCGATCATTTGCAAAATGGTTACTACCAGTAAACCATATGAGAAAAAATATTATATGATTTTCAGCTCAACTACATGCTTCAACCGCACTTCCAAGCATCTCATTGTTTCACATTATTTACAAGGAAAATGTAATGGCTCAATCCAATGCAAGATAAAAGGGTAAAAGGAGATGGTAGTCACTGAAGCTCATATATGTTGGTAAAAAAATAGACAAGTACACACTAAAGCTCATGCATGCCGTATATATCTCTTGTCAGGAACCCAATACAAGACCTTCCCGAGCAATATTGGTAACACGAAGTACAGCTTGTGCACTTAGAGGAGAGAGCTTTGATTGACAAAAGTGCTCCCAGGAACCCATCTCCTGTTGCTCAGAAACTGTATTTGGTGCATGCTCGTGAGACTTTTCATATACATTTTGCAGCTCCAGAAGGAGGGTCCGAGCAGCCTCCCTGGACTCAGGAAGCTGGTCGCTCAGCTGAGCCGCAGCTATTTGGATCAATTTGTCAATCCCATATGCTTTTACTCCTTCAACTCCCTGTTGATTGACACAAAATAAACACATGTAACAAAAGTATTATGAACATAAATTGATAATTACCACCAAGTGAAAATAAAAGATACAACTAATAAGTACAATTGACGGTTTACACTGCAATCTCATCCCAAAAGTTGTTCAATCTGCATAATAGTATTATAATCATAATACTGCAAGTAAAAGAAGAATCATCATTGTTGTTGGTGTTATCATTATAAAAAATATCCAAAAACCTTGGTAAACAACTAATATATTGAAATGATTTAAAACCACCCTAAAGTGTCAGTACCTAATGCTGAAAATGATGCATCCTGGGTTTTTTGGATGGAAATTTTTCTTGGGTTTTCCTTGCATAGCAGGATCAGTTTAATTCGTGGTTTATAAGTCACTATATACTAGTACTCATAATTATAAGTGACTATAATTTGAGTTGTTATCATCTTGGTAAAAGATACACGAACCCTGAAAAACCAGGCCCACTGTTAAGTGCTTGCATCCAATGCTGAAAATGTTTAACCCTTAGTTTTTTGGCTGAAATTTTTTTTCCTGGGTTTCTATTTCAGAGCAATTTTCTCATTAAGCTTGCAAAGATTAAGAAGGCAGATAAAAAACAGCAAATAACCTGACAGTTCATATGAAAAAAGGGGTCAATAGACTAAAACAAGATAGATCAAAAAATGTCTTTACTGGAAAAAGTTTCATGACTATCAAAGGGGTAATAATAACAGAGTAAATTGAAAGTATAAGCCTATTGATAAACAGCATAAGGATACTTTATATCAGCTGCCAAAAAATGGATATTCAAAATAAAACTTAAAATAAATAACAGAAATAATAATAAAGTTAATTGGATGTAAGCCAATCACTAAAAAGGGGATAAAATGACCATGCAAGGATAATTTAAACTAGTTGACCATTGAAGGGATGTTCAGGCCAAAACTTAATTTTTTTTTTTAAAAAAAAACCTTGGTATCCAAGATAAAATTCCCAAGTTCACCAAATTAAACAGACAAGTAGTATAAGGCAAGGTAATACCCATGAAGCATAAACACCTTCTGAAGGGACTATAGCAACATCAGAGCACATGCCAGAGATGACACAATTGGATACATGCTGGACGCGATATGGAATATTAAGAAATTTCTTTTAAACACAAACACATCCCATACATGCACCATGCAAGTCTCACTATCGTGGCAAAAATGGACAGGCCTCAGACACAATTAGACAAGCGTCATACATGCTAGTACATGTTGAACACGTCCCAGAGCTTCAAAAAATATTTCTTTTAAATTCAGACACGTCCTAGACATGCGATGGACAAGCCCAAACCTTCTCTCTATATAATCAGGCTAGGGTTTCAAATTCACAATTCACACACAGAGAAGAGAAGGAGAGAGAGATTCAGTCACCATGCCGACGCCCATCTTCACCATGGCGACCATCAATGTCACCAATTTGAAGGTAATCTTTTCTCAATTCTGTTGCCTTTTTAATTTCATATGCAAAATGGTAAAGCTAGGATTTTGGGATCTGGGTTGTTCTGTTTTCTTTTGTAAGAAATCCTAAAGTTCCAATTTTGGTGATTGATTACAAATCAATGATATAATCTTGTACTTTGATATGTTGTGTGATCTGTAGATAATTTTTGAGTTCTATTTTGGTAAATTAGGGTTTCACTGAGATTATGATATCTCAGGATTGTTTTGTATTTAATGCTTAACAGTGTTTCAATTGGGGATTTTGCTGTGAGTACAAGTATTACAAGTTTCTCAATATTTATGTGTTGTTATTTATTGTGCTCATTTGGATTATTTTGTATTGAATGTCACAGTAAAAAGAAAATCACTAATCATAGCAAAGGAGTATATCTAAAGTCTACTTCTTACCAGTCTTGGAACACTTCGACAAAAGCACATTGATGCCTTTGCTCGTATTCGAGGATTCTTGTTCTTGAGATAGGGTTGCAACTTTGGTAACAAAGTTATAGGGGAAATCCAAGTTGTCATTGCTATTAAAGCTCTCTCAGCTGCCTCACATACAAATCTTTTATCCTGCGAAGACTTGAGAAGGAGCTGTACAAGCTGAACCCGCAACATTTGATCACATTGGGAAAATAAAAAAAAGAAAAATCAGTTCAAATGTTAAGGCAAGATACCTTTGCAAAGAGAAAAAGAAAAAAAGAAAAACAGAGGCACACACGAACACTTATGCACAAAGAGGTTAACTAGAAGTCATGGTTCAATATAAAAGAAAAAAACAAAAAAAAAAGTTACCAGAGGGTCCAGTGAATCAATTATATGATCACTATAGGCACTGAAGATGTCTGCAGATGTCATAATTGCAGTTTTACAAACAGCGCTTCTTGGATTCTTCAGGGACTTCACAATAAGTGGGATCACATTCTCTCTGTACATAAAACATTGTGGCGATGAATGGGTCGTCAAATAGATAAAAACTATCAAACACTAAATTAGCCAAAAAAAAAACGAAGAAATTTGAAATCCCTCAGTTCTTTAAATCATATTTATCATATAAGAATTTAAGACTTACAGCATATTGAGCATTGCTTCCTTGTGAAACATGGATAATCTACGTACATTGTTGAGTGCTTCACACACCAAAACCCAGTCTTTAGACTCTAGTCCATCTAGGAGTGTCTAAGAAAGAAGTAAGAAATGCAAGCATCATACAAACAGTTGACCTAAAAATACTGGAGTATCTATGAAAATATCAACAGAAATAAAAGATCTAACATACTTCAGAAGTTTAGTGTAAGCATCATGAGAAAGTGTCATACCTTTAGACTCATATCCACATCATCCAAATCGTTCAAGTTCTCAGATTCAATATATTCTACTTCTGTATTTGCTATCTCTACCTCAGGTTTTATGGTTTCATCACCATTATTTGGTGTTGAAACCAAAGAGGAAGAGTTTTTCCTCTTCCATTCTTCAGAATTTTCATTAGAGTTCTCAACACAAGGCTTGGTAAGACTTCCTTTACTGGAGTTTTCATTCTTCCTTTCCAATCCAGGTAGCATATTGAGATCTCTGAGAGCTTTCCCCGACATCACTGTAGTGCAGTGTTTATAAGTCTGAAATAAAGACAAAGTAAGTGAGCAGACAGTTAAACCTATCAATCTGTAGGTAAAATGATACACAGGAGGGAAGCATGCCACATATGTTTTTGGAATGGCGAAGGAAGATCATAATTTGATTTTTTTTCTTGCCTTCTCATCACTAACTTATGTGACCTTCTTTTTCCTTTTGAGAGAAACGTTTATAGCTGACCCTGAACTAAGAGCAAGAAGTTAGAGCAGCAACTCAGAGCATGGATACCCAAACTTTATTATTGATCTCCATCCAAGCTGCTTACTCTGACAGACATGATAACTATACTAAAACACCATAACAATCAAGAGCCTATCCTTTTCTCACCATTAAAAATGATGTTATTCAGACTCTAACAAGGAATGAAAAGATTTCCTTTTCTTAACATTAAAAACGATGTTATTCAGATTTCAACAAAGAATGAGAGGAAAATTTCGTGCATTTGAAGTTTAGAAACTGGCACTGTATCTCTGATCTCTCTGTAAGTTTTCCACCCTTCTATCAACACTCTTTGAATTATCCTCCACATTAGTGCATATAACATGGTTTGTATCTCTGGTTCCCTCTTATTCTAACTCTTCAGTTTTCTAAGTAATTTCCAAACTCTCTTGTACATTGTCCAATGTATACATCTTCCTATGGCTAAATTTTAACTTCACCCAAGACTTTCTTTAGCTTCTCTTTCCTCGTCCGTACTCCCTTCTCAGATCTTATCATAAAACACCCTCTCTGCTAATGCTCCATTTCACCGCCAATGAAAAGTAACTAAATAAAATCCAAATCTCAGATTATTCTCACTTGGAACCTAAGAAACTAAGAGCCCCAATTCCTTGGAATTCAATACAACTATTCCACCTAGCCACAGCCATAGCAGGTCATCTTCCCAAAGCCAACACCCAAAACCTCACAACCCAAAGTCCTATTGCCTTCCCTTTTCCCCCATTTTCCCAGCAGCAGCAACCATTCCACTCCATTTCTCCTTCTTCCTAAAAACCTAATTCAAAACCCAACCCCAATTCCCTCCAAAGCCAACAACACTAAGCATTCCGCCTTCTCTTTCCACTGCCCCGAGCAATCACAATGAGCACCAACCAAACACTAATCTAAACCAAAATAAAAAAACAAATGACACCAAAAACACTTGACGAACTCAATAAAACAGAACACGGCAAAGATCTACAGCTCCAAACACACAACAAACACAGATGTAGAATGTGAAACTCACACAACAGCGAGATCTTGCCCCAAACTGCACTAGCAGATCACAATCCCACAATTTGAACTACAAACACCAATCCGATTAACACACTCTTTCCACAGATTCGAATTCAAATATAAAACTCAAACAGTAATCAGCTATTCAAACAAATTATATACAACATCGAGAGAAAGCATTAGAGAGATTACCGGAGAAGAGCGAAGAGCAAGTGATCGGCTGAAAACTCCCTCCTCTCTCTAGAGAGCGCAGAATCCAGGGAGAGAATGTTGAGAGAGAGAGAGAAAGAACGAGAGTGTGTGTATTGTATGTAACCGACTAGTCCAGCGGTCAATACGACGTCGCTTTGATGACCTGACCTTGGCCGGCAGGCACGGGATGTTCGCATGTGACCCCGCGGAGAGGTGTGCCTATGAAATAAATTCGAGAGCTTCGGTGGAAGAATACCCCTCGTAATGGACTTAATTTCGAAACCGCCACCAGCTGCCTTTTTCGGCCACTGTTCTTGGCTCTTGCGTTTGATTCTTTGAAACCTAGATTTTGAACCGACTGTTCAACTCTAGAAAGTGAGATTTTGAAATGATGCTTTATCATTTCATAGAGACTACTCAATTAATTTTAAAAAATCGTCAAAAACCAAAATTTCATAATTCTCGTTCGTTGGATGACTACCATTTGTTCATCCGATGGTCAACAATATTTGTCAATATTGCTCCTCAATTAAAATTAATTTAATTTAATTTTTCATAGCCCATCTTTCAGTATAGAGTTAGGGTCCCAGGCCCAGCCGACAGACTGAAGCCCAAGCCTGGCCCAAAAATGATGTAGATATAGGCATAGGCAATTGCATGGTGGGTTTAGAATGATCAAGTATCAAGTAGGGGTCAAAGAAGAGGCGATGGAAGTTTAAGTAGGTATATATCCTTTTCCATACACATTGAATTTCCTTTTGAGAAATAATCATAATGGGTCAACTTTTGGCATTTTTCCTAAACGAGGACCATAACATAGAGGCAATGGTGGTATAATATTAGGGTTAAATGATAGCCTTGTTGTAGTTAGACCTCACACATCATGATGCATGCTTCCAAGCAACACACACAATGGAAACACTTCATCATTGCATTTACCTGTCTTTGGTACGTTATGAATCCGTCCGTGATGCCTATTTAAATAAACCTCCATTTGGTTATAAATCCAACCCATATTTTTTTCCATTTCGGTGGATGGAAAATTTGTAACGTATTGCCATGCCTTACCACGATATGTAGGTGGATAGTGACCATTGGATGGTGAGGGGGGAGTCGGGGTTCGGAGGCGTGGCCATTAGGAAGTCGAGGGGCTTAGGGAGTTTGGGGTTTCGATTGGGTCCGGTTTCGTCACAATTCGGTTTTCGTTTCTTTTGTTTTTTTCTTTTTCCCTCTTTTGCATTTCTCTTTCTATTTTTTTGGTCGAGCGAGTCGGTTTGCTGGGAACCAGACTCAAAACCCCAGCGCCCTTTCGATCCACACATTTCAAGGTTTCTTTATCGGAGCCCTAAAAGATGCATCGGAGAACGGTAGAATTGGACTCCGAATCGCGGCGCGGATGATGGGACTCGGCGATTCGAGCGGCGAGCACCGAGATTCGAAGTCCGAGACCCGCTCCGTACTAGGTATCGATCTCAATGAGATCCCTTCCTCGTCCTTCGTCGAGGCCTCGCACGACGTGCCTGACGCGTACGCCGTCGTGCGGAGCTTCCACGGAGAGCTGTCACCGGCGGCTGGAGCTGCGGCGGGGCTGCCAGGGGAGGGGTGGGGGTCGGTGTGCGCTGTGTGTGGTGCGCCGGAGGTTGGAGCACAGGTTTTGGTCTGCGACGGGTGTGAGCGCGGCTTCCACCTCGTCTGCGTCGGAATGCCAGGCCGACAGGCGGGGATGCTGGAAGAATGGGTGTGCGGCGAGTGTGTGAGGAGTGGAGTTGGGAGTAAGCGATGGCCCTTGGGCCCGAAGAGGCGGCCGGTAGTTAGGCTTTTGGATATCAACGCTTCACCGCCGAGTGAAGGGGAAGGTGAGGAGTTGCCGGATTCGAGGTAGGAGGTTCTGTACGTCATTGGTTTTTCATGATTCTGAGCAGTTGAAGTTATGGTTTACTTTTCATTCCTCAAAAAGAAATCAACGTGTTCAGTGCAGTTCTCATTAATCGTATTGTGAGCCAAATCACTAGATACACGTTAATATCCACATTCATATACTGTTCAGTAGTGCTAATTTTGATTGCTTCGTATATATATGTGTGTGTTGTGTCAATCCATATATATATATATATATATATATATATATATATATATATATTATGTTACATTGTGTTAAATATAGTTTCTGCTTTGTTAGTAGGTGAATGTCCTGTTTAAATTCTGATATGATTCTTGAACCTTAGTTTATGGTATAGCCAATCCAATGAAATCCTGATAATTATCATAGTTGCTTTTCCACTAGTTATGCTGGGTTTGTGATTAAATTTTGGCGAGAAGCTCACATGCACGTTGGCTTCCCCATACACCTTCTGAAAGCATTAGCTGGTTTAATTTTTTTGGAGGTTTATTTAATATAAATGATGAGGAATTAGTTGCACAAGTTGTGCAGCGATATTAGTATCTTCTAGTCCTTATTAATGGTTCTTTAGTTGCTGAAATTCATCTAAAAAACAAGCTTACACTACCACTATCTCCACAGTAGGCAATGCCATTTTTGTGGCGAGGATGATCTTAACATCTAAATATTGTGAGTGTGTTTCTTGAACTTAATTTGATGAAAGATAAATATGGAAGCCAGAAACTTAACAGTAAAGGTAAAAAAAGGATTGCAACCTGCTAAAAAAATATATAGACATACTATTTGCAAGTAGTGCAGTAGAAACTACATTCTTACCCAATCATTAAAAATAGTGTTGACCAAAATTCAATGAAGGTCCCACAATCGGATTCTTTTGGTAACTAAAAATAGTCTTGTCTAGCATTAATATGAATGCTTACCTATGGCACTCATAGTTATTAAATCATATGGTAATATATAATCAATTTCATAAAAGATGGTAGGATTTAAAGCTTCCAACTATTTCATACCATATGAAAATATTGGAGTTTTGAAAAATTCAATTTAACAAAATATGTGTATAATGTATCAATTCATCATAAAATCTGCAAAATAAACTTTTAAAATTTTAACTAGGCATATGTATTTATGTGGTGTTGATATATATGTCTTTATGTGTGACCATCATTTTCAATGTCAACATTCAAATAAAAATTCTTCAATATTCATTGTAAGAATAAATTTATTTAACTTTCAATATGGCTTTTTAACAATAAGAATGTAATTTTTCATATAGGATTATTTTATTTTTCTCATTTTTATGATCAATTTTTGATATTTTTTGTAAATTTTATACAATTAGTATAATAATTCTTTTAAGAAAAAAAAAGTTTGAATTTGAATTTTCCTAAAAATTATCAAAAATAATTGGAGGTGTATGTATCCTATTGTTGTATCACATATCGTATAGGGTATCGTATATGTATCATAAGATACACTTAAGGTGAGATATAGATTACAATATGTATCGATTTCCATAAAAAAATATCATATTGTTGTATTGTATCATTTATTACAAGTTTTTAACAACTATGATGATTTTGAGTTCACCTGAAAAGAGCATAGTCTATTCTGGTTTGATTATTGGAGCATTTTTTCCTATCTTAATCAATTCCCCCCTTTTTTACAACTTTTGATTTCTTAAGTTATGGACATTCCCTTTCTTTGAAACAGTATAAACATAACCATTCCTCCTACATTAACATCTTACCTCAATATATGAAAGAACTGTGCTTATGCTAAGCTTTAAAAAGCCTCCCTGGGTATTTCTCTCTTAATGCCATGTCTCATGGCTTGGTGCTAAATGATTTAGAGTCCATTTGTTAGTTCTTTTAAAAAGCACTTCTAGCATAAAAAGTATTTTTGGAAAAAAAAAAAAAAGTGTTTGGCAAAATTTAGAAAACACTTTTAAAAAGTTGAAAAATCACTTGTAGCGTTTTTTGAGGAAGCACTTAATTGGTAATTCTCCCAAAAAGGATTTTAGAGAAAACACTTTCACTAAACTCACTTCAAATAGATGCATTGTCAAACACAATCTTAATGTTATCCTCTCAATCTAATGCACAATTCCCTTTTTTTTTATAGGTAATTTTTTGTTCCAATGGAGACTTGAACCTAGAACCTCACAAGCCCTCCCCAACCTTTTTATCACTTGAGCTAGGCCTCAAGGGTAATGCACGATTCATGCATTGAAGTGTGGAAAAGTTTGACGACTGATATCATGTGTGGATCCATGTGTATCATCTTCCCTCTTGAAGCTATACTATCACATATTTGTCAGAGTTCTTTGTGAGGATTCTCCTCTGTTCACAAGGTCCTGTTGATTTTTTTCACTAGAATATTGTTCAAACTTCATGCTTCCAGCTCTATCTCTTATGATTTTCACACTGATTCTAAATTGGACTGAATCTCAAAAGCTTATCTTAAAACATATGGTAACGAATTCCCACATTTCTCCTTTCTTCTTTGCCTTCACCCAACACCTAAATGATTCCCATAGAATCCCACATCATAATTCATAAAACCTCCACAGAAATTGCAAAAGGCTTTCTCTGTAGCCTGAGCATCCTACTCCAAGGATCATGTATCGAATAAAAAATGTCTGCCTGATGGACCTCAGTCACCAGCAGAAATCTGAAAGGTGTTAGCCATCTTGGAACATTTACACTGAACCTTGATTGAACATTTGAAATGGAATTTAGACACTCTACTATTCCTTCCAGAGTACCTGCAGAACTAGAAATTCCAACCTCTTGAGAATTGCATCCTTTTGGGAATGATAGACGCACCTCCTCTTCTCTCTAGCCTCACATTCCCTGTCTTACTGTAGCTAATTCGTAGTATTCTAGCAAGTTTTTTGAAATGTTCCTGAATTTCCATAAGTTCTTTGTAAACAAACCAAACACAATTCAGTATTTCAGTTATCCCTGCATTATCTTTTCTTATTTATTTTTAGAGTTTCCCAAATATTCTGAATTATGAAGTGATTGCACGTCTTTCTTATTTTCTAAACTTTCTTGTTTGCATTTTTATTATTCTAGGAATTATTCCTGCAATTCTTAAGCAAGTCCCAAATCCTGAACCATGTTGTTTTTGAATAATTCCCTAATCCAGAAATTGTGACTATGATACAATCACCTTAGGTAAATTCTCTGAGGGTCTCTTAAAGATTTAGAAACCTTCTTCTTCATGATGTGATCACAATATTGAAGTCTGGTTGAGATATTTGGAGATTATATGATAATAATAACAATGATAATTTTTTTTGATAAGTAAGAGAATGTATTAAAGTGCAAAAAATAATAACTATAACAATAATAATAATAATAATTTAGGCTATCATTCATTTCAATATTCAAGTGAGCTACAATTTTATGATTCTAGGACCTTTTTTAAAATATATATATGTATATATATATACAGAAGATGCGTTATAAGGTTAAGCACTTAAGCTGTAGCTTATTTTGATTTCTCATGCTTAAATTTTACCTTTCATTCTACTTTTTTATTTTATATTTTAAAATTTTTGCTTCACTTCATTTAATTTTTTGAATTATTAATACACTTCTTGACATGCAAGTTATCATAAATAGTTACTGGTTACATTTATTTGGTTTTTAGAAAGCACTCTCCGGGTGATAATTCTTTTGGTGGCAATTCATTTGGTGCCCCAGAGACATATTCGAACTTTCGGTGTGCGGGGAATGGATTTGGTTTTCCAAAAGCTTCTGGGATTTTGACACATGCTGTCAAATTGGGTCTTGAAGATATATTGCATCATACTAATAGAAGTTTTGAGGAGGTAGATTCAGGGTTTCCTCTAGGAAGGCTTAGGAGTAGTAATAATACAGCTTGTAGATTACCACCACAGGAACCAAGCGAGATGTTACTTCAGGCCCTTAAAGAGTTCATTTCGGAAAGACATGGAGTATTGGAGGAAGGTTGGCGTGTGGAACTAAAACAATCTGTGAGGGCTGGTGAACTATGTCCAGTTTTCTGTGCTCCAGATGGAAGGATATTTGAGTCAATGTCTGAAGTTGCCGATTATCTTGGGTTAACGTCTAATTGCAATTCTGTGGATACTGAAATAAGAAGTGATGGGTCTGCTTCACTGAAGAAAAGATCGCATTTATCCAAAAGAAGAAAGTCAACAAGGCTTTCAATTGCCAATAGCTCTGCTGAAAATAAAGATGCTTTGCTAACTGATTTTTGTAAGGATATCTCATCTGATGTTCAAAGTATGGAACTTTGTGCTAGTAATCTTGGGAATAGTGTAAAAGTAACTGAAGCTGCGCCAGAAGAAAATGGTGGCACTGGCTTGCAGCAACATAATGTAAGTGTACATGTTGTCTATACTCAATCCTGTGTCCACTTGGTCCTTGTTGTGCCTTTTCATTCCTATGTTGCCCCTTTTTTGGTTGACATGATGATATTTGAGCCACTTATGTTATGTTTTTATTGTAAGTGTTGTATGTTCTTACAGCTGCTCATACTGATGTTTGCAAATTTTCTTTTCAGAATGGACTTCCTGTTCAGTTTGAAGATTTCTTTGTTCTTTCTCTGGGGGAGGTTGATGTGAGACCCTCATATCATGATGTTAATCAGCTCTGGCCTGTAGGCTATAAATCCTGTTGGCATGATAAGCTTACCGGGTCTCTTTTTATGTGTGATGTCTCTGATGGTGGTGATTCTGGACCTATTTTCAAGGTCAAGAGGTGTGCATGCTCTGCAGTTCCCCTTCCAAATGGGTCAACTGTGCTCTGTAGGCCCAACATTGGCCAATCTAACGGTCAAGATAAAGAAAAAAGCAATGATATGATTTCTTTGAGTATGGACTATGACGAGGATGGCAGTTTACAGACACTTCTTGCAGACCCTTCCCCACCAATGGAAAATGACATTTTATCCTGTATAAGGAGTAGTTCTAATGGATCTTGTTGTGTTCAGACATTGAACAGCTTGCTTCTGGAGGATAATTCTCTTCATGAGAGTTCTGGCGAATTTTTATCTGATCATTCTAGATTGAAAGATGAAATTGGTGAGTTTTCATTGCAAGGGCGTTCATCATCTTCAGTATGGAATTTGGTGTCTCAAAAATTCATTGATGCTTGCTGTGAAACCTATAAACGAACTGGCAGCCTCAGGTTCTTCTGTGAGCATGTTAAACTTGGAGCAAGCACACTGCCCTGGGATATCATGGACGAAAGTAGCAAAGGGAGTTATACTTCCTTAGATAAATTTTGCAGTTCACCAGGCTCTGTGTGCATGCCATCTGTAATTCAGGGTGAGAATGAACTTCAGACTCAATGTGAAGTACTGGCAAAGTGGCTAGATCAAGATAGGTTTGGTTTAGATGTGGAATTTGTGCAAGAGATGCTAGAACAGCTTCCTGGTGTCTGTGCCTGTTCACAGTATAAGTTGCTGAACAATAGAAGCTACCATTCTACATTATTAACAGTTGGAAATGGTCTCTTACTGGCTGAAACAGAGAATGGAGTACAAAGTAAGGCAGAGGAAGCATTAGATTGTTTATTTGGAGGATCCAAAAGAGCTAGAAAATATACGGTTGGTGATCCTCTAATGGATGATTTTTGTCCTCCTCCTGGAAATCCTTTGGGTTCAAGGCTTCCTCCTGATCTTGTTGGTGATGTTATTCAGGTATGTGAATTCTACTTGAGAGTATTCAGTTGATTGACACTATAGCTGTACTTTGGATTTTATTTTATTTTATTTTTGGGTCGGCTATAGCAATCATCTGAATTGTAATAACTAGAATATGAAATCTCATCCTTTTTCTGTTCTATGTATGCAGGTATGGGAGTCACTATGGCGTTTTTATGAAATCTTGGGTTTAAAAGAGCCATTTTCAATTGAGGAACTTGAAGAGGAACTTATTTGCCCATGGTCTGATGACTTAAATCTTCTAGAGAAATTTGGAACAGAAACCCAGGAAAATCGAGACATAACTCCAACTAGACCTAGTGGTGCAAGTGGACACATCCCATCCTCAAGCACTGACTCTGGTCCAGAAGTTTCTACAGGCAATCCCCATGCATTCATACAAATGGAAACAGGGCGAAAAAAGGAAGCAGCCCAAGCTAAGCTAGCATCTGTTACTTACAGCAGATGCTCTGGTGTAACTCTGACAAAAGCGCACAACTCGCTGCTAAAAGTTCTAGTAAGTGAACTTCAGTTCAAGGTTGCTGCCCTTGTAGATCCAAATTTTGATTCTGGAGAATCAAAATCAAGACGGGGAAGGAAGAAAGATGCAGATAATGCAATTCCCACCAAAAAAACCAAGCTCAATATGCTCCCTATTAATGAATTGACTTGGCCAGAATTAGCTCGGAGATATATATTATGTGTCTTATCCATGGATGGTAACCTTGACTCTGCTGAGATTACCATTCGTGAAAGTGGCAAAGTGTTTCGCTGCTTACAAGGTGATGGTGGGGTGCTTTGTGACTCACTTACCGGAGTTGCAGGAATGCAAGCAGATGCACTTGTAAGATGAATTCTGAGTCCTTTTTTCTGCCTTGATTTATTGTATTAGTCAAAAAATATTTTCTCCACATACATTATTCGTACTTGAACTTTGTTTATATTCATGGAACATGGCCTCAACCTTTACCTTGTTGTCAGCACATGTCTTAAAATTCTAGTTTTTAAATTTTGATGGCTTGATGTGCTTGAAGTTGCAGGAAAGAAATGTCAAGTGAGCCTGCAAGTTTTGGCTCTATAAGAGTGAAGAGTGCACTTTTTACAAGTTGGACAATCATACTTACCTCTTTTGAGGTTTTTCACCGTCACAGAGCCCCCCTGGGTTTCATGAAATTGCTCTGTTCCTTAAATACAGCATTTCTATCACAGGCCCTGCCTATCAAATCCAGTTATGAAAGATGCTGACTATGCTGAATTTTGTTTCAATATGACTCTTTCACCCTGACCCTTTTGAGTGTTTACATTAGTTCAAAATAGAGGTGCAGAAGGTTTTTTCTTAGTTAACAAATCAAGTAACAATCCCTTTTAAACTTCAAAGTTTTGTGTCATTGGATAATAGAAGGGGGTTTGTGATAGAACCATTGAACTAATGAGTGGTTAATTTAGTTTCAGAAGCATCAGGAAAGTAGTGTAGTTTTCCCTCGCAAAAGTTTTACAAGTGTACTAGTTTCATCTTGTATTTTCCTTAACTTGATTGAAACTGTCAATAATGATTTGATTGAGAGATTTCTTTTTTCTTTTTTATTCCCCTCTTGAAATTTTATGAATTGAAACCATGGAATCTATCTTTGTTGGTGCATTTTCTTTTCTCCTCTTCACACTCAAAAGTTTGAATTGAAATTGATATTGGCCTTGGTAGGCTACTAGATCTAATGTAAAACTAACTTTGTGTCTTTATAACAAGAGATTGTGGATTTTTTGTCTTTCCATAACATTAGATGTCTGTGTGACTGTTAGGCTGTATATGTTTGTGTTGGTATCATGGCATGTGGCTAATGTGACTACAGCATATTGCACATAATTTCCACATTTCGTTCGATGTTTTAATATGATTGCTGATTTAAAATAATAATAACAATAATAACAATAATAATAACAATACTTGGAAAATTCCACTAGGCTACATATTAGAATCAGGTTTGACACTTCAACTCTAGTCTGCCTCGTGTTCCAGATCTGACAGGGCTTTGATAGTAATCTTCTTAGGTTTTTTATGGCCTTATGACTTAATTGAGATTGTATTCCTTTTTATTTGCTGTTTATATTTTGTTTTCACCATAAAAAAATGTCTACACATTCTGAGGGACTGATTTGATTGTTAGAGCATGAATTGCAAAGGTCCATGGACGTCCAAGTCCCAAGCATATCTATGCTACACCAGATCAATGATGGGGACCTATGCGATTTGGTCACTAGCATGTTTAGCATTTTTTTATGCGTCATTTTGGCCGATCTATGGACATGTTGAATATGTTCTGGGCTGTAATTTGTGTCTCACGGTGTCTGCAAGTGTCACAGTAAATGCATCTAGTTTGGTCCATTTGATTTGTAGATTTTGTGACTGCAAGTGTCTTTCTGGATGATTCTTGGTTGCAAAAAATCTGCCCTTTCACTGTGTTCTATATTTTTTTTAATTGTGCATGTACTGATTCATATTCCTGTAATTTCATCTGTCTCTTGATCAGGGTTAAATTACAAAATCTTTTTGTTTTTTTCTGTTGTTTCCCAGTCCTAAGTTAATCTCAATATTTCTTCTGCTTTCCCTGTTTTCTCTGCTAAGTATGTCTACTAATGTGGGAATTTTTTTTTATATGTTTTTCATTCTCAGTTGTTTGCAGAGGCCAGAAAACAGATTTTTGGTTCTTTGAACAGAGAAGATGACATTCTTACTATAGAAGAGAAAGGATCTGATGCTACTGGTGACCATGATAGGATTGTGGTGAATGATGGCAATATCCCAGAGTGGGCACAGGTTCTGGAACCTGTTAGGAAGCTACCTACGAATGTGGGAACCAGAATTAGAAAGTGTATTTATGAGGCTTTGGAGAAGGATCCACCAGAATGGGCAAAGAAAATATTGGCGCATTCAATCAGTAAGGAGGTTTACAAGGGCAATGCATCAGGACCTACAAAGGTGCTATTTCCCTTTACTTAATTTCTTTTGTAAAATTCTTGTGGAATTCCTTTATGGTATTGAAACAAGGAAAGTGTATGCTCTTTAGTTAGGCAATTTTGTCTTTGTACGTGGGCTGACTGATTTATCAGGCACATTTTTCTGTGGACATAATTGCTGTCATTTTAAAATTCATGCACTTTAACATTGTTTGCTTTTAAGCAAAATAAAAAAAATAAAAAATAAAAAATAAATAAATAAATAAATTCAAGATATTGTTTTCATTGTACAAAAAAAATTAGAGATTCCATTTTTTTTATTGGGGAAGGGACAAATTCTTGCTATTGCTAAAGAAAGAAAGAAACAGTTCCATCATCCTAGTGGTACATATTGGGGATCTCTTGATAATTCAATAAATGGTTCTATCCAGCCTGTTTAATTACAGCATGCATACCATGTTACTGAAAATGCAAATCAACATGTTAGCTGAAGTTGCTTTGTACTGTCTTTGCTTGATGCCTTACTTTCCATGACTTATCTTCTGTTTCTCACCTGAAGGGCAACACACTAAGCATTCAAAATTTTGTACAAAATCTTTGTAATGCAAACCAACATGTTAGAAGAATTTGCTTTGTCTGTTATTACTTGATGACTTGCTTTCTGTGTATCTTGTCTTCTATTCTCACTAAACAGCCAACACCCAGTTGGGGAACCTTTCTTATTTAATCTCTGAGCTTAGAGTCATCCCTTGGATTTGTTTGCATTTGTATTGTAATTCAGCTATCAAAATGTAATTTTCCAAACTTGGTTTTCATTCTTGTTTTGAGACATGACTCTACATGCAAGCCTGATATCAGTATCTCTCTTATGTTGATTGAAAACAGAAAGCCGTTCTTTCAGTGCTAGGAATTGTGCATGATGAAGGTCTAAAAAGCAAACCTGATAAGGAGAGAAAGAGGAAACGTGTCATCTCTATTCCTGACATTATCATGAAACAATGCCGAATTATATTACGTCGTGGTGCTGCAGCAGATGATGCCAAAGTTTTCTGCACTCTGTTGGGAAGCAAACTCATTAACTCTATCGATAATGACGATGAGGGACTTCTTGGAACACCAGCCATGGTGTCACGGCCTTTGGACTTTAGAACGATTGATTTGAGACTGGCAGTTGGGGCTTATGGTGGATCATGGGAAACTTTTCTTGAGGATGTCCGAGAGGTCAGTTTATATATATATATATCATGATTTGGTTTGATTGGGCAAGGGCTAGCTAAAATCATGGTTGTCTATTCTTTTAACCCTGGAAGACGTCTTCATTTCATCTCTTTTCTGGTTGATCTGTGAGCTTCTTACATGCATTATGACATACCATTTTCATTGTACAAATCAAAGTAGGCTTTTTGGAGTGGCTTGTGGCCACTTGAGGGTGGGCGAGGTTTATCCCCTCTTTTCTTTCAGCTCTTTGTTTTGGGCTTTGGTGTATACCCCCCTGTATACATGTGGCTTTTTAGCCTTTTCTAATATATTTTGTTGATTATCTATCAAAAAAAAGTGAGCATGTGTTGGAATGGCAACTTGGATATTGTTATGCGAGACTTTGAGCAAACTTCTTCATTAAACAATCTGATCAAATTTATGAACAAAAGATTGATAATATATATTTTATGTTCTGGATATTGATGAACATAGGAGGATTCCCATATTTCTTTCCAGGAGAGGGTAGGATATTTGATTTCTCATCAGTGTGTTTATTCGGTTTTCACCATTTCAATTTCCATTAACTAGAATATTTAGATTACTGGGAAATTTTAGGCTCTAAAATTTTGAGAGTTGACAGACAGTAATATATAATCTGAAGGATGGAAGAAAATCTTTTCCGATACTGCTAAGCCCCTGATAATCCAGAGAAGGCCATTTGTACATTCCATAGAACTTGCAGACACATTGCAGGACTCTTAAGTTTGTCAGTTATCATCTGAAAGCTTTTGTTCCTCCATAAATGTTAAAGTTCATGAAGTCATCAAAAACTAAGACCATGTCTGGCTACTTGAGATTAAGCTTTTCTCATTTACATTAGGAAGTGAAAGAATAATAACTGCTTGTAGAGTTTCTTGGCTTATTGTTCATTAAGTTTTCTGAGGCTGCCCCATGAGTTTAAGACAGTATATCTAGTCCACTGGTTCCAAAATGTACATGTTGCTAACAAGTTCTCAACTCTAAACATAGGGAGCGCCCCCTGTTTTCTGGCGTGTTTTTAATCTAATGGTCCTCTTTGTCTATAAAAAAAAAGTTCTCAACTCTAAAAAAGTTCTGAAATTGCATTATTTCTCTTCCATATTCAGATTTTGTTTATCAATTTGTCCAATCTACTTCTTAATACTTTGAGCTCCAAATTTGTAATTTTTAAATAAACTACAATGTAATTTCTTATTGTCCCATCTATTACATTACTTTCTTCGCCCCCTCTTCATCTTGCCCCACCCCCTCAATATCCTACAACTGACATCTCATATGTGTTTTGAGATTGATGATCACGATCATTGTAGTTCTTAGCATGGATCAATGCACCTGTAAAGTATGCTAACTGTGTTTTTCACATGACAGTTATGGAATAATATACACACTGCTTATGCGGATCAGCCTGATTCAGTTGAGCTGGCTAGGACATTATCCCAAAATTTCGAATCAATGTTTGAAAAGGAGGTTTGTAGCTATTCCCACCTCTCTCTCTCTCTCTCTCTCATGCACACACTCTATCTCTCTCACTCACTTATACACACACACCCACACCAACACCAACGCACACATGCCATGCTGGTTTTCCAAGTCGGTGCATTGCTTTACTGCTCAGATTGAAAGAGGGTTGCTTTATTTTTATCTCCATGTTAGTGGTTATGCAATGATGTACACATACACAAACAATTCTGCTTTTCCAAGTTGGTATATTGCTTCATTTTTCTGATTGAATCATTGAACCAATGTTGCTTTATTTTTCACTTCATGTCAGTGGTTGTGGATGGTGTGGGGGTGGACTTCCTTGGTTACATTTATAAGTGAAATTGTACTTTATATATTGGGTGAATAATCTACTCCTGCTTCCAATAACTTTCTATATTTTCATATGCTATTTTCTACAAGTGTAACCAATTGAGTGATAGGATATCTTTTCTCTTGTAATTAAAGAAAGCTTTTTTTTTTCTTTTTTTTTTTAATGGGTTTCTATTGTAATTAAAGATGTTGTATTCATGTTTGCACATGTTCTTTATTTTGTTAATCTTAGGATTTGGGTAACACTAGTACCTTAATGAAAATGTGTGCTATCAAGATGACTCATCAGGCTGAAGGGGTTTCAAAATCATGCCATTCTGAAATATGCTTCTGTAACAAGAAGGGCAAGGTCAAAGATATAACCATTTTCCAGTTTTATTCTCACTATATTTGTCATATGATTGATTGACCATTAGGTTCTGTTGCCACTGTGTGGTTATGAAACATTAGAAAAGATCATCAGCTTAGCTATCTAGATTGATGAACTGTTATTTTCTGGCAGACAATGCATGTGATTTTGCAACACTATGAAACAGGCCATGCCATTTCCTGGGGAATTGGGAATATTCTAATTTTATCATCCTAAGTTGGAACAATAAAT
The DNA here is from genome assembly GCF_004353265.1 of Vitis riparia. NCBI lineage: Eukaryota > Viridiplantae > Streptophyta > Magnoliopsida > Vitales > Vitaceae > Vitis > Vitis riparia. The sequence goes on from NC_048444.1 coordinate 2,369,063, forward strand.
ATATGTAATGCATGAATGAGGAGCTATTTACATTATTGACCATTGTAGAATATCTCCTTGAAGACATACGTGTGATCTTGCTGCTTCCCACCTGCCTATCTTCTTGCAGGTTCAATAATCTGATGTGCTCATTTAGGATTCTCAGATGAATATTCAGCATGTGATTCAATTTAGTCAGTCCTTCCAGATTTCATTTGTCCAGTGTAGTATGCTGGGTCATCAAGAACAGCGCTATCAATGTCTTTGCTTGACAAGATAGCAGTCTGGAAATATTATATGATTTATTATTAATTTGTAGTAGAAAGTATTCTGTTGAGAACTGGCTATTACTCTAATCTCTATTAAATCTGTGGTGTAATATGTGACTGAAAATGCTGTCTCTCACCTATTCATGTTGACAGTTCTCATTTTGTTTTGGATTGAGAAATTAAATAGTCTTTTTCATGCAGGTTCTCCCCCTTGTCCAAAAGTTTACGGAGTATGCTAAATCAGAATGCTTAAGTGCAGAAACAGAGAAGGAAATAGATGATTTTCTTGTTTCTGCTAGTGAAATTCCCAAAGCCCCTTGGGATGAGGGGGTCTGCAAAGTATGTGGCATCGATAAAGATGATGACAGTGTTCTGTTGTGTGATATGTGTGATGCAGAGTATCATACTTATTGCTTGAATCCTCCACTTGCAAGAATTCCTGAAGGAAACTGGTACTGTCCTTCCTGCGTTGCTGGTATAAGTATGGTTGATGTTTCGGAACATACTCATGTCATTGCGCAGCGCCAAGGTAAAAATTGTCAGGGAGACTTTACTCATGCTTATTTGGAGTCACTTGCACATCTAGCTGCTGCAATGGAAGAAAAAGAGTATTGGGAGCTCAGTGTAGACCAGGTTTGCCTTTGTGCTCTTTCTAGTCTTGGTGTTAATTTTGGTAGCTGTCTGATCGCAACCAAAATTGTTCTGTTGATGCCATGTTGACTCTGGATTTTCTGCACATTGATTATTATTACAGAATTGGTTTTCATATTATTCTAGTATGCTGTTTATGGTATTGTTCCCACTGATGTCACATGTTGATGAGAATTCAATGTTGATAGGGTTGCCCTAGTCACTCTGCAACTTTGGCAATAATGTTGGTTGCGTGTTGTTCATCCTATATCATTATCTAGCATATAAATTGAATTTGCTGTCACCTTGATTCATGATTTTGTTTCCATGACCTGCAATCCGTCCTCTTCTCTTTGGTTTGGATGTGCTTATTAAACTCTTGCTATGTAGATAACTTGGTTGAACTTTGTTTCACTGTTTGCATTTTGCTAGTTTTGTAGTTTTGTCAATTATTGTTATATGGTATTGTCTTCTGGTGAGAAGAGGTACCTTTGGCATGTGTATGATATATACATGGACCGTAACTTGCCTTTAATCAATTTTGTTGATTGGTTGGGCTCTTGCTAAGGGAGGGAAGGTGTTCTGTGCATCCCCCCGTTTTCAATGTGCCTTAATGGTTCTACCCTAGCCTTTTCTTTTCTTTACCACCCAAGAAAGCTTCTATTTTCATGTTGTAAAAGGAGAAAAAAATGATTGCATCTTCACTCTAGAATGGTGATGCTTCATTGTCACACTTCCACTTATACTTTTTACACTATCATGCCTTCCTATATGACAATGCACATGTGTACACAGAAAATAGATGTCAATGGTACACAAGCAGAGCACAATGTTCATATGGACAATCAATAGGTTTCAAGTTTATGTTGTGTAATGGAATGAGGATGTGGAAATACTACCTTTGTGTTTGTGCACGTGTATGTGTTTCATGTAGGATTTCACCACAGCAGCCAGCATTCTGGTTGACTGCATTACCCTGTAGGTCTCACCATAAATTTTTAATAGAAAAAGAACAAAGGGTTCGAAAGGTGCATGTTTAGCACAAACAATTGGAAGTTTTATTCTCCCATCTTGGATGGAGGATACTGCCCCTTCTTTGCTCTCTTATCTTCTGAAGCTTCAAGCTTTGCCTTCAGGTTGTGCTCTTCCAGGGTGTATTCAGATTGCTGAATTAAATGAACTTTTTAATCCAACCTTGGGCTTTGCTTAATGCCTTATGTGATGTATTACTGAGTTTATGCTTTATCCATTACTGCATAACCTCTGAGCAAGGTTGAAAAAGTCAATAAAAGCAATGAAATGTCAGCCAAAATTTTGGGATTTTGGACATCCCTGAATGAAATTTATGGGGAGAGGGGGCCTTTAAGCAATTTCTGCAGAAAATCAGCTAAAAATTGCTGATTTTTCAGCAAAAAACCAGGTCAGGTGAAATCTAGTGGACATGGGTAGAATCCAACATAATTTTTCCAAGAATTTATTGACACTCGGAATTTGATGTATCAACAGGCATAAGTGAGTTCAAATATCTGATATATGCCAGAATAGTCTTTAATCATCTGGTGGTATCATACAAGAATTTATAGAAACTTGGAATTTGATGTATCAAATTCAAGCTCTTTCTTATTTGATGAGTTCACTCAGAAGTGTTTTTGGCTGATGCTATGGTAGAGCAACATGTGTTTCAATTCTCAGTTAGTTGGATTAAGGCTTAATATTAATGTCGTCATAATTTGTATGCAACAATAATACCAATAACGACAAGATGTGAAAAGAAAAAAGAAAAATCAGAAACTTTCTTTTGGCTGATGGTATGGTAGAGCAACATGTGTTTCAATTCTCAGTTGGATTAGGGCTTAATATTAATGTCATCATAATTTGTATGCAACAATAATACCAATAACAACAAGATGCGACAAGAAGAAGAAAAAGAAAAAACCTTCTCAAAATTGAAACCTTGTATAGGTTTTGATGTTCTTTTGTTGAATTTTCTGTGCTTGTATTGTATTTCCATTTATTATGGTTGCTTAACAAAGTTTCCTTTTATTCTCAATGCAGAGGACCTTTCTGTTTAAATTTCTATGTGATGAGTTGCTGAACACAGCTCTTATACGTCAACACCTTGAGCAGTGTGCTGAATCATCGGTTGAGTTACAGCAGAAATTGCGTTCCATTTCTGTGGAATGGAAAAACCTAAAGCTCAAAGAAGAAAACCTGGCTGCAAGAGCTCCAAAAGTTGACTCTGGTATGATTTATGTGGCTGGAGAAGTGGGTACAGAAGGAGGGCTTGCTAGTGCGCTAACAAATAATGGTAAATGTATTGCAAAACCGCATACCTTGAGTGACAGACCTAAAGATTTTGGTATCTTATCTAATGACCAGCTACAAGTGGAGGGTGGTAGTGAGGGAATCAGGCCCAACGGTCTGGACAAACACCCATCTAGCAATTGTTCAGAGGGAAATTGCACTTTGAAGCCTATTGATAATGAAGGTCAATTAAAAGAGGTCCATGCTGTTGTAGATGAGACTCAAGTATCTGTTGATCATTTCCCCCACATGGTCTACCAAGGAAACGGTAGCTCTTGTAGACCAAATGAACTGCATTTACAAAATCCTTTGCAGCAAGAAATGGATGGCTTGGGTACAGAATTTAATTTACAGGTCAACATGTGTGAAAATATGGAGAAGAATGATCTGCAAGGACTGCATCACCCTTCTGACATAAGGATTGTCCATGTAGCTGAGCATGATTCTGAGCTGAACTCCATCAAGAATGATATTTCAGATCTACAGGACTCAATGGCTAGTATAGAGTCACAGCTTCTGAAGTTATCTGTGCGACGGGAGTTTTTGGGTAGTGATTCTGCTGGTCGATTGTATTGGATCTTAGCCAAGCCTGGTTGGCATCCTTGGGTGCTTGTTGATGGAAGTATGGCACTTCAGAAGAAAGAAAAAATGAGATATCTCAAAAACCCAGGGGACAGTTCAGTTCAGAAGAATTCTACTTCCCTCAGCATGGATATTCTCTCAACTTTGGGGGGCTCAAACGCTTCCTGTCCATTTCTATATAAGCCAAATGCTTCTATTTCCATTTGTTCTCAATGGGTTTCTTATCAATCTGGTGAAGAAATTGATGCACTTATTGGATGGTTAAAAGATGCTGACCCTAGGGAAAAAGAACTCAAAGAGTCCATTTTGCACTTGCATAAACTAAGATTTCGGGACTGGAAACTGACTGGGGACCCTGATCAGGTTGATTCACAAACAACTTTGTCAAGGTTCCCAAATAGCGAAAATGCATTTTCTGATGGTCTTCTTACCAAGGCAGGCATTTTGCTGGGGAAGAAATATGGCCCTTGGTTTGAGCCAGAAATTGCTGACAGCTCGAAGAAGTGGGACCTGAGGTCAAAAGTAACTAATGAAGGCAAAATGTATAGATGTGAATGCTTGGAACCTATTTGGTCTTCAAGGCATCATTGCCCCTCTTGTCACAGAACTTTCTTCACTGATATTCAACTTGAGGAGCATAATGATGGCAGTTGCAGGTCAGGTCCACCAACCTCTGAGAAGAGCAAGGAAAATAGCAGTCATTTAAAAGGTAAGGGGACTATGAAATCCAAAACCTCCCGGGAGGAGAGCACTGGTGACATTGACATGGTTGAAATACCAAAAGGTGGCTGTTCTCAGCCCAGGTCGAGATTGATTAAATTTCAAAATGAAGGATTAGTGTGCCCATATGATTTTGAAGAGATCTGTTCCAAGTTTGTCACCAAAAACTCTAACAAGGAATTGGTGCAGGAAATAGGTCTTATTGGTTCCAAAGGGGTTCCATCATTTGTCTCAAGTAGACCTCCTTATATCAGTGATGCTACACTATTGTTAGTTCCTAGTGGTGAACTTAAAGCCACTGGAGATATGATGCTTGCACAGGGGAACAGGATTCCTGCTGGAGGCAGTGGAAGCTTTTCTGATAATTCTTCCAGAGATTCTGCTGCAAATGAAACCAGTGCAGCATCTAGAACTGACAAACCAGCTTTGGAGCAAAAAGATAAAAAGTACTCTTTAAATAATAATGGTCCAGAAATGGAGGTTGGTCGCTGTTGTGTAATCCCTCAGTCTTCACTAAGACCATTAGTTGGCAAAGTTTACCAGATTTTGAGGCAACTCAAGATCAACTTACTTGATATGGATGCTGCACTCCCTGAAGAGGCTCTGAAACCATCAAGGGCTGACTTAGAAAAGAGATTGGCATGGCGTGCTTTTGTTAAATCTGCAGAGACAATCTTTGAGGTTAGATTCATTTCCTTGGTTCTTTATGTGGGTAGTTAGTGCCTCAGTAGGCACTGTTGAAAGGCATTTTTTTTGCATCTCTCAAATTAGCAGTGATCTCAGCTCCAATGTTTATGGTATTCTGTTTTAGTCCATCTGGACTGTGGCCTTTTTAAAATACCTGATTTAGTTCTGAGGCTATTGAAATAGTATAATAGCATAAGATTGCTTTTGTTTCAATTCAAAGGTAGAAGAACCTGAAAGCTTTATAACATAAGATAAGTGAGCATGGTGGGTCAGACCCACTGTCTAATATGTTTTGGGTGGTCTGCAAGATCAACCATCAATTGAAATGGATTTACAACTGTTTTCATTTTTTTAACCTGTCGTGCTTGCCAATTTCTATTCTTGCTACAAGATTGTGTTATGATGGATTTGATTTTTTGGCTTGAATCCTTGGAATTAATTAGTACCATTTGGACAAAGTTAACCTGGTATAGAAAAGCCCTATTCTTCTGAATTAAGTTGAGTTCAGTGATATTAAATATATAATAATAACACCTTTTGAATAACCTTTTTTTTCATTAAGACTTTTGTTGGTCAGTGAATCCGTCATTCATTTTTGTCATCTGTTTCCCTCTAGATGTTTCATTAGGCTGAATTATTGTCTGCCAGAATGGTTTTCTGCAATTGCTTGTGGTTATGTCCTTTGTCTCCATAGCATAGTTTTAAAAGGCGCACTTATTGCACACCTAGGCTCAACATGTGCTTAAGGCACGCCTAGGCTCAAGGCGCAACTACTCCCTAGCTATAGCACCTTGCTTGCCAAGACGTGCGTTTCGTTGAAGCGGCATACCTTGTCTACTTTACTTTTTATTTTTAAACACTTTTATTCTTGAAATTTCTAATTGTATATTAAAATTTATATGATTTTATTACTTTTTTTGTTGAATGCTTCTTTTAAATGTTTGAAATCTTAAATTTTTTATTGAGGATCGGGTTTTGGATCATATTTTAAAAAATTGATATGCATACTAGATCAGGTTTCACTTCACTCAGGCGCGCACTTTGTGTTGTGCCTTGTACCTTGCGCCTAAGCTATAGTATACTTTTGCATCTTAGATGCACCTTGCGGCTTTTAAAACTATGCTCCATAGAGATTATCATAAGGATAGTCCCACACAAATTCAAAAGTCAGGCATAAAACCCATCCATGGTAGATGCTGCCTCGAACAGCAGTTCTTTTGTCTTTTGCCTTTTTTCTTTTTTCCTCCTAAATAGAAGTAAATAATCTCCATCCACAGTCCACTGGAGAGCTGCATTTTCAAAGTAGTATTTACAAGTTTTGTAGAAGTTGTTCATAAGAACATTGTTTTTCTTCTTATGTTATAATGGATTTCGCACATCTGCATTAGTCTCTTGAAGATTATGCATATTACTTAAAATTAAGTCACCATATAGGTATCCTATTCTTCTGTATGAGACTTATGAATGCTGTGGAAGTGGTTCTTAATTGCATCTATGAACCTTATTTCTAGGAGTATTGTTGAATCATTCATTCCGTTTCTCTGTGTTTGCTCAATGTTCTACAGACTGAGTTATCAACTTCTTTTGATAAATGTGTACCATGGAACAGTAGGGAAGAGTTAATTTCTTTTGAAGTTTAGCTTCACTACTGTCATAAAATGTCCTCCATGGATTTGGTGACTTCTGCAAATAAAATTTTGTGTTCTTTCAGATGGTTCAAGCAACAATCATGCTTGAGGACATGATTAAGACCGAGTACTTGATGAATGGATGGTGGTATTGGTCATCACTCTCTGCTGCTGCCAAGACTTCTACCGTTTCTTCCCTTGCCCTGCGCATATACTCTCTGGATGCTGCCATTGCTTATGAGAAGATCTCATCCAATTTGGATCTGACTGACAGTCCCAAGCCCAGCAGCAAACCTGATCCGAAGCCAGTGCCCAATTTGGATACCATGGAAAAGTCAAAGCTGGGCAGAAAACAAAACAAGAGGAGGAAAGAATCAGAAGGTTGATCTTCAGATTCTCTTTCTTTCACGGGATATTCAATCCAGACATTTTATCCTGGTGGCAGTGGGAGAGGTAGCAGGCATATGTTGTAAAAATATAAGATGATCGTGTAACCACATTGCAGTTTGTATTGGATCATATGGGTATCAAAGACTAAGTTGGAAGTCCAAGGATGTTGCTGCTGCCGCCGCCTCCTTGTGTGTGTGTATGTACATAAAGTGAACAAGGCTGACATGCTAACCTGGATGCTGGATTGAGAAACAAAGTCTGCGAATGATTTGCATGGAAGGCTGGAAACAAAGACAGAATGGTTATCAGAATGCATCCAATTTTGGACTGATTTCTGCTGCAGCTTTTGGATCTCTTGCTTGGAAAGGGAAAGATGGACATACATTTTCTCACAAAGAGCAAGATGTCAACACCATATAAATTACACATCATTGTACAAACCAAAAACAAAAAAAAACAAAAAAAAAAATTGAAAAAAAAAAAAAAAACAGGACTTACCCGAGCAGGTGTAGGCAATATTTCATTCTTTATACGTAGTTCTTTCTTGTCCTTGCTTTTCAGATGTTCGCCTTAAACTTTAAAGAATGAAATTAATGTTTTCTTTTCCTCTCCGTTTATCTTTGGCCTTTGTAATTAGCATCCATGTATGGTAGTCGAAGATAGACACACGATTGAACAGAGGAACCATTCCAGCTAAGAGCTCAATTCATTGGGCTTTTCTCCTCCTAGGAACATAGCTTGACAAAGAGAATGATTGCCTTTTGGAAAGGCGCATATTAAAAAGGAACAGGTGTTTACAAATCATTTGGTGGCCGGGTATTTTTTAATGCTATGTCATTTCTTCCTTTTTAACTTGCTGCTGATGATGTTTGTACGATGGATCCATAAATCTTATTGTAAGTATTTCTTTAAGATAAAAGATTTGTTTTCGACAGCAAGGGATAAAGGCCCCAGAAGTGGGTCGACCATTTCAACTTCATCATCTGCCTCAATGTGAGTTCTTTTTTATCTTTTTTTTCTTGCCCTGCATTTTTCTAGGTACCAAAGAAGTCTCTGGGTGCACAGATGGATGGAGAATAATAATGGTCAAGATGGGGTATATACTACAGAGGCGGATGAAAGGATAGGACAAAGTAGAAAGGTAGAGCATAGTGGGGAAGAACAGATTCTAATGAGAAGTTATTGCAAGTTGGAAGTGGCTCGTGATGTCCTCACTTGGAGGCCTCTTCATTGGCTGCTTACTTCTACCCCCACCAGCCACCTCATCTCTGCTTCCTTTCTGTATACCTAGCAACTACGCAATTGTGAGTACCCCGTCCTCTTGCATGAGCATAGCAATTAGAATCCACTTATAAGTCAAACCTAGCATTGTTATTAAATCAAAAATGGGTGTCCTCTTTTGATTAGAAATGTAGCACATCTCCTCGGATTCTTAATCATCATAACTCCTCTTTTTTATCTATATATGTGTGTGACTATGAATATATTTATTCGGATTTTTATTATGTGGAAGAGCATGTTTGAAGACTCTTTCTTATATTTTCGTCAGGGTGGTTGAAATGATCCGAGAATTGCGTTTATCAATGTTCAGATGATGGTATTTGTTAAGGTTTGGATGGTGATGGTGATGTTACTCGACAATAGAGAATCCACATCTCAACATCAGGAGCAAAGGTAAGTTCTCTTCGCATGCTTTGATTGATCTCCACCAAGTGACCATCTCATTAAACAAATGGGTTAGATGATAAACTATATTTAATTCCAGTATTTGTGAGCCCAAAGGCAATACTTGAGTCCGGAATAGAAAAATAAGGTTGCTTCAAACGTAAAGTTATTGCTAATGACCGTTTCTTTAGGAATATTTTTTTCGGACAGGTGGGTCTCTTATATATATATATATATATATATATATATATATATATATATATATATATATATATTAAGAGATTAGAAAACAAAATAAAATGGATGGAAAATAGAATGGGTCAGAGACCATTGGATATGCTTTTATCCTCTCCAATCAAGAGAGGGTTAGTCATGGGGCTCAAGCTTAATGGCTATATCATAAGATTGGCTGTATGGAAGCTAGCTGTATCAAAGCGACAACCACTTCATGGGTTCCACTGGAGTAGTATATCAATGCTCAAACACTAATTTGATTTAAGTTATTTAATATCTACTTATATACTACCATCTAAGTGATGAAATTTTCATATATTTTTTTTCATCAGTGCCAGTGCCAGTGCCAGGTTAATTTTCGGATTCTATGTTCCTCTTCATCCGAGAAGCATACACAATTAAGTATAGTTGGATTGATAGTGGGGGTTCCTCTTCAGGTATTAGTTTAAAATAAAATTTTATTATTCTACAAAGAGCATGTCATAGAGCTTTGATCGGGTCTTGCCCGGATTCCAGTACAACGATTGGACAATTGGAAAAAGCTAAAATATAATAGAACACAAAGGAAGATTGAAGTACATCCCAATGACCAATTGACCAAAACACATAATTTTATTCATCACCTTAGCCTTTAAATCCATTACTGACCTAAAGGTCACCTTTTTTTGTTTTTCTTCCCCACTTTTTTTCTTTTTTTTTTGTTATTTCATCTCCATTAGGTAGTAGTTTTGTTTCTTCTTCTAAGCAACTACAGCAAAGAGAAATAAAACACCCATCTTAAGAACAATCACTAACACGAGTTTGATGACATTTTAAGGCCAAACCCACAACAAAGCCTCTCCCTCCTCGTGATGGTGCTCGGGCAACACAAGGGCATCAGAGAAATAACTCTGCCCATCATCACTCCCATCATCCTCTTCCGATTGGACACCCAAGCATCCAGGGTATTCAGCATTTTGGAAGTAGGAGTCACCACTGTCCAGGAGCTGTGGACCATCTTCATCGACCACTGCACTTGCGCCACTTCCAGAACTCAGGCGGTCCTCAACCTTTACGCTGCATGGGACAGGTGGCACGTCGGCTGCATCTGCCTGAAGTGGTTCAACTTTCTGAACAGTTAATGTTGGTGTTCCAGTCACCTCTTTAGCTTGCAGCTTCTCAGTTAAGGAAACAACCTGCAGAGCAACCATATTATCATACGACATTCACACTGCGTGGTCCACACAACAAAAGGAACAAATACTCGATGCACGAAAGTTTTGCCCAAACACCCTACACCAAGAATATTTTGAGGAAACTACAAAGGTATATTCCTCTATTGCTACTTGAAACTCTCTTTGGTTTAGAACAGATGCTGTTCTTTCCAACTATCAGTATATAAAAAGAATCAATCAAAATTTTCCTTGTGCTTATATCAAGAATCTAACGGGTGCAAGCTCATACAAAGCAGGTCCCAATCACCTACAGGCTGCCAATATCTCTCGCAGATTAAGCTTGAGTTTGTACCCAGAACGAAACTACATAGCCTAGGAAAAAGAAAACAAATCCTTCTCTAGTTTATCAAAGATTATGGATGATAATTACAATGCTTTCTAATTGATCACGGATTGTGGATGATTGTTACAATAATTTTGAAGATCTAATCACCGGATCTCTACAAATTCGATAAGTGAATATGAATTATGCAGATTAGTATACCTCAGATTTGAGCTTCTCCTTCTCCTTGAGGATGGAGTCATATTCAGACACAAGGGAATCATAAGAAGATTTGAGGAGATCATAGTCCCTCTCCAACTGCTTAGTCTTCCACCGTGCTCGGCGGTTCTGGAACCAGACCGCCACCTGCCTGGGCTGCAATCCCAGCTTCTTGGCCAACTGGGTCTTGCGCTCCGGCTCCAGTTTGTTCTCCGCCTCAAAGCTCTTCTCCAGTAGATGTACCTTAATCAATTTACCCACAAAAAGTTACAAGCCAGTACTAGATACATCACTCCTCAAATCATTCTTTAATGAGATTCCAACTCCCAATTGCTTGCCGAAATATATCAACGAAAAGAAGATTCAAAATTCTAATTTCTTTTCTTCAAATTTCAATAGTAAAAAAAACCCATAAATCACATCCCAAAATTCTTATCTTATTTAATAATTACTGTAATGAAAAAGAAGTCGAGGGAATTCGATGCTTATAAGATTGAGATTAATATGGCATATTTCTAGATACGTATCGAATCTCAGCAATTTACGCACACCTGTTCAGGAGTGAGGCGACGTTTCTTCTCCGGCATCTGTTCGTCGTAATATTCCTCATCGAACATGTCTTCTGGCGAGGTGAAAAATGGCCTCTTTTTCGAGGTTTCCTCGATGTTCATAATTGATCTTGGTCCTGTGTCAACCGATAGCACAAAATCATTGCAGAAAACTAAAAATAAAATAAAATGAAATAAACTTGCTACGTAAATTACAATTCCGTTTGGTTGCGGAGAAAATATAAGAAAATCAAACAAATAAAAATTCAAGAAATCTAAAACAAAACACAGAACACGGTATATGAGATGCGTTTTCATCGGATTTCACGGGAACCAAACAGCAGGAAACAATAAACGAGAAATACCAAGGGTATAATGGGAAGAAAAGAAAGTTGACCTCGAAAAAGAGAATCACCGTTCCCGAGGAAGAGCATGTTCCCGTGGCCAGAGGAAGGATCAAAGAAAAGACGGCAGGAATCCATCTCAGATTTTAGTATACTCAGCTAGATCTCAGGCGATTTCACCGCCGTCGATATTACAATTTCCGGCGAAGCCTTAACAGTAAACTTCGGTTTCTGTATATGTATAGTATATATTACTCCGGCACTCAGAAGATCATGAGCTTGTGGCGAAAGAAGCTAGTGCTCCACAGCAGCCGTGCCGGTGTCTCCAACGGACAGATGCAAAATCCCATCATAGGAACAATCTTACCCAGCTCCGATGAGAATTTCGGTGAGTGAGTCAAACGAAAACACACAAGACAAATTCAGAAATTTGGTTCAGGGAAGAGGAAGTCACACCTTCATCAGAGTTCGTATAATCCTGAATTCTGATGATCGGCGGTGATTCTCCGGCGGCAGCGTCGGTCGGGGTGCGCTCAGGCTCTCAGGCCAGTGCCTCTGCAAAGGTGTACCTCGCAGCTAAAGTTGAGCGAGGTGAGAGCGTTGCGTTTTATAGGCCTGCCTCGGAGGGCGAAATGGCGGAAAAAGCCCTCGGAGGTGGGTTTTTTTTGTAATTTTCGTCTAGGGGAGGCGAATGACTAACTTGCGCCGCGGGTGACGGATGGGAGATGCGATTCGAACCGCTGGATTAAGAGAATCGGAGTCCGTGCCACAATTTTTTTTAAGTCGAACCCATGCTTTCCGGTCGGCTCAGTGTCGGATGGCGTTATGTGGTTAACGGTTTCTCCGTTTTCATTTTCTCATTATCATCTCTAACCACTAACCACGTAACTTTGTATCAAAGTCGGTCGACATCAACTATTGGAATGATATCTTTGATTCCATGTCTTAAAATTTTACTTTCACCATGCATGGATAAGTCCACAACATAGTGGGGTGGGGATACGGAGGAAGCAAACACAATAGACCACGTGGCCTAGTTCTAGTCAAGATTAAGCTACTATTTTGGTATCAATGTGATGCAGTCACGTGCCCAATATGGGGAACCAGAGTGGTCCTCCAAGTAGCCACCACTACCAACGTTTTTCACCCATTTCATAATTCTCACCCACCATTATTACAAGCTATCAAAATATATAATTTTATTATTTATGCACTTATTTTTTGCTTGTTTGGTTCGGTGGTTAGCATGTTGGGTGATTTTTTTTTTCCACGTCAAGGCTATTCGTACACTAGTGCTTTATATTATCAAAATTTTAATGTTGAAAAAGATGGCATTCCTCATTATTTTAAAAGCTAAAAACACCTGTCACCCTTTTCCAAAAATTAAAAAATTTTTAAAAATAATAATTGAAATTGAATTAATACAACTAATTGTGGTTTTCTGAAAGTCAACCTATCAAACTTTGTGCTGGCATCATTAAAATTTTGAAAGAGAGCTCTCAAGTTTGAACACATCATACCTTTCTTTTTAAAGAAAAAAAAGGGAAATTACATAATAGTCCTCCAATGCTGTATGGGAATAGTATTATGCTATTATCATCCATTCACACCCCAATATATAAAGCTCATTTCCCATAATAATAAAACAAATTATTATTTAGTTACTTTTAACAATAATTAGAGATTTTAGCAATGTTGGAAGCACTTTTTATTTTTATTTAATAATTTCTAAACAATGCTTTATAAATGATTTTTTTCAAAATTCTCTTGAAAAATAATATAAGTTAGTAATGTATTTGATAGTGTTTTTATTCAAAATATTTTAGTGTGTTTTTAGAAGAATCATTTATAAGTATTTTTTTTAAAACACAGATTTTCAAATTTTTAAAAATATTTTCTAAAATCTGTCAAACATTTAAGACCTGTTTGACGATTGTTTTTTAAAACAATTTTCTATTTTCAAAAACAAAAAAAAAAATTGAAAAACATGTTTCACAATCAAAAATTTGTTTTCTATTTTTTTGTTCTCAAAAATAAAAAATAGAGTATTTTCAAACAATATTTTTAGTTGTTTTCATTTATTTTTAAAAAATTGTTTTAAAAAATAATTATACAAATATGTATAATAATAAAAAATATATATATATTTTCTCTCATTTTAAAATTTTCCATTTTCACGTATCGATCTGAAATTAAAAAGAAGTTATGCTTGAGGTTATAGGAGATTGCAACAAATATTAGGAAGACGCGTTACAGGTGATTTTTTTTTTTTTTAATCAAATATATCATATGGTGTTCCGTGCCTCTGGAAACTGCACTTACAGGAGAACCACGCAGCAATGGGACCCAAAGAATCAAATCTTTTCTTTTTTGTAGTGGGGAAAAAGGAAAAAGAAAAGCACGAGGCAGGGAAAGATTTTTTTTTTTTTTTTTGGAAAAAAAAAAGACCATTTAAAAATATAGTCAACTATCTTACACTCTATAAAGAATTTAAAGAAAAATTAATTAATTAATTTAAAAAAAAATATTGGTACTGTTTCATGATGCACTAGGATTTCTGTGTCAATCTTTTCTTGTCCACATGATCACAATTAAGATATATTCATCAACCTTTTTTTGTCCGTCTGATCACAATATTTTAAATCAAGATCTCATACCACTGAATTATAAAGGCCGGTGATAAAAATTTAGCTTCATTTAACAGAATTTAACACCAGAAAAATAAAAAATAAAAATTGAAAAGGATTATGATACATATAACCACTTCCCATGTGTTGGCCAGTTGGCCACCAATGACTTATAATGTGGGAATATCTATCATCACCCATTAAAATAAATAAATATATATATATATATGAAGAAATTAAATAATAATTTCCAACAAAGAAGAGAATGGGTTTTCACTCCTCCCCAAAAGATAACAACACCCAAGAATCTCAAGGAAAATAATTTCCATCTCCCTCATCTACCATCATTTTTTACATGAGAAATGGGAATCAAGGAAACAATCACAATATTTTTTTTGTTCTTCCATATGCTTATAACTCTAATCACTGCCCCTCAGGATATTCCAATCGGTTAAAGCTAAGACAGGGAAATGTAAGATCTGTAAATGACACATAGTCTCGAGGTTAAATCCTACCATTTATGATAGTGGGAAGTGTAATATCAGTAAATGACAGAGTCTTGAGGTTAAATCCTATCATTTATGATACCCTGAATTTATCTGATGATTGTTATGAGACAATCAGCATCTCAAAATTTAGATCTAAATGGAAAGCCAGTAGGATTATGAATATTCTATATTAGAATGTGTGGTTTATACAAATTGTCTACCTGATGTGCTACTAGAGGATCATGAGATGGGTGATCCAAGACTTAGCCTTTAAGAAACAAGAATAAATTGAAGTATAATTCAAGTGGGCATTTATTGAATTCAATGGTTTGACATGGTGCCATAAGAGAATCTCATATGAACATGAATTCTAAAACATTTGCTAGATCTATGCATGAGTCTGAGAGAGATGCAATAAAATTTGGCTGGGTGGGTTTGTCATGTAGAAACAATTAATATAAGCCTAAGAAAACAAGGATGGATTAAAAATTAATGTCAATTCAAAAGCAAAGAGGAGTTAGAAAAAGAGGGTTTTAGTATTTGTATGATTAGACTCTTAAGTAGAAAGGTAACTATAAAGTGCAATTGTCAAATATGTCCACAAGAGGTTCTAAAAGAGATCATATATACATGGATATTTAGAACAAGGAGTCGTATTGTTATTTGATTTCCTTCATGCCTAAGGTGAGAGACTAAATGGGGGTATCTTTTGACTGGAAATGGATTGGAGATTACTTCTTTTTTGGGGTCATGCTTGTTTAGCTTTAGAGAAAGGTGGGATGAGAAGGAAGGTTTGAAGAGAGAGAGAGAGCGACCAATGGGAGGGAGGGAGGGGGGGCGGCTATGAAAAGCCATAAAAAAGGAGAAAGGCACCTGAGAAGGAACAATGCTTTTGGGATATGTTGAGTGAATATGTACATGTACATGATGATAAAGATGAAGGTCATAAAGTAAGAGAGCATAAGGTAGTGCTGCTTGCTTTCTTTCTTTTATTTCTTCCTTTCTCTCCTTTCTTCCATGTCTTTTAAACAAATGCTACGAAGAGGGTGACCCTCTGTCAGCTATCCCAATGTCCCTGTCTTGACAACAGCCATTTTACTTGCACTCATCACTATTTTAATGAGACCCCAACTTTGGTTTCTATGTTGATACCTCACCACTCAGGGAAACTTTCACCATGGTGTGTCTTATGTAAAAAGCTAAAATGGCTTTGATCAAAAGGCAGACTTAAGAATTGTAATGGGAATGAAAGATGGTAAGTGCTGAATCAATGTGGTAGTTGGCATGGATGAGATTGGGGGAACATTGTGGGCTTTGGATGTATTCACTTGTGGGGGTTGGCTGGTTGAGGGGGTGCCAAGTAGTTAGCTATGACTATACAAGAAAGCTAGAACAAGGACACAATTATATCAGTTGTAGGATGTCTCTATATATCAAAGTGGGCTCAGTGAGCCCCAGTGGCCATGCCCTATTGATTCCTTATGCTGGATCAAGACACAATTATACGACAGACCGACGTGTCCGTTTAGAAGGAATTCAATTGACATATATTCAGTATCATATTTAACACATGCAATTAGCACAAAGTTTAAAAGAAGATCCATCAAACTTAACAGGGAGAATAAATTTTCAGGTGCAGTTTTTGCTTTGGAATTTGGTGATCCAAGTTCCCATAGAACCTGAGTACCCATATGTGTAGAGCAGCATCTGACATAATTTTGCTAAACTAAAGATCCCTCTACTGCATCTCCACAAGGTAATTGAAAAACAGGCGTTATTCATTTAGAAATGGACTGCAATGAACAGATAACCAAAATTGTGAGAGATCTGCGCAAGGATTATGATAACTCTTTCCAAATTTAAAATGCAAAAGTGAGGTTGAGCAACATAATCAAATTTGTAAAGGGGCTCACCAAAATGTATTTTACTTGGAAAAATGGGCAATTGCAAGGTAATTGGCAACCGTATATCAACTGGAAACGTCTCCCGTTTCTCAAACTGGTATAGATAAATATATGGGAGAGGAAAAATCAATGTGGCACATCACAGAAAAACACACATTTTTGTACTTCCACATCCAAAATTTTCAATGGGATAAAGGGAAGCCCACTAACCTTTAAAAGCCTATAAACATCTTCAGTCATCTACAAATCTATATTTGACTTGCTCCTCTGCGCTCAGTAAAATGTTTTTAACAGTCCACCCTAAACGTAGCATCTCTTCATTAAGCAGATTCAAATCTCTTTTGGCAGATTGCTTGCTATCTTCAACCACTTTAAACCACTCTCGAACAAATGTGTCTGAGGTGTCACAATCTTCTACAATGTTCTTCCACCTGGTCCTGTTTAACAGGAGCTTTTTCCGGACATAGCATGCCTGCACTAAGTTTTAAACATAAGAAATTTAAGATTATCATAAACATCAATCAAGAAGGTCTATAGGCCAACTTTTCTTTTAGTCAGTGTAACCAAACCATGATAGCCTAATGGAAAGATAATGGTCCATGTATCAAAACTTAAATCATCCATATTGTTGATTTGCTTGGTTTCTAAAACAAAATTCCTTCTACCTGCAACAAACCACTGATGACATCTGTAGTGCTTGCTCCTTCCCGTAAACAAAGGAGAATACCGTGCTAGAATTTCAGCAACAGAGAAACAATAAGGTAATGTAATGATAAGTTTGGTATTCTAAGAACTATTGCTAGAATTCAGGACAGAGCATCATTTGTACACTCACCTGCTCAGGCCTTGTCAATCCCCTACAGGCTTCCATGCATATGAAGTAGAAATCCTCACTACGTAATGACTGCATCATCAACATTGATAACTTTGGTAGTCGACCCTTGGGATCCAAGCAACCAATTCTGATAGGCCACAGTTCTCTCCCTGAACCAGACCTCACTGTTAGGCTGTAAGCTCCATCATTGATATCTACTTAATTTGAGAACAGCTTGATATCAAAATGCTGAAGCAGAGTCAAGGAAAAACAAACGGGGTGAGATCTAACCTTTACTCCAAGGAAAACTGATGCCCTCCTCTTTACTCACTTCTGCAGGTGAAGGGACATATCCCAACTGAATCCACATATTTAAGATAATCTCTAGCCTATCCTGGAAAACAAAATTGAATTAGTGAGGTGATGAATTTTCAATAATACCAACACCCCCACCCCCCACAGCCCATGTACAGTGAAAAACTGTGTGCATATATAATAGAGGATCATCCAATTCATCAAATAATTTGTCCTGTGGCAGGGTTAGATTTATTTTTAATTTTTTGGGACCAAGGGTGGTGCTGTTAGAGCAAGCAAGGACTTAATAACTAGTTTGCAGAAAAGTTTTGAACCCATCCTGTGGTATTCACAAGTAAAATGGGCATATGAAATGTACATTAAAAAAGGATAATTGTGAGAAGCAAATCGAATTTGCAGGGTAAAGGTACAAGCAAAAGTGGTAGTTGCTGGTAAATCTCTACCAACAGGAATGTGTGCTCTGAGGATGACTGCTGAAAAAAAAATGGGATGACCAACCTGTCAAAGGACGGCTTTGCTGTCCACACTTCTTTCCTTATTTTAGCCCACAATTCTTTCCTCATTTTAGCCCACAATTGTTTCTTTATTTCTCCATTTATTATTCTGTACAGTTAGCATATATTATTTGACAAATTATAGTTTACATGTATAGGGATAGAATCATGCGGGGATTTATTTACTTTTATTTGCTTTCCATGTATAGCATCTTTGTAAAGTCTATATATAATATACAAAACTCAAGGCTAAGGAATTCGGTCATTCACACAATATTTTGACATGGTATCAGAGCTTGTGTTTTGAACCTAGAGTTTAAACGCTTTCTAGTTTTTCTTTGGGTTTTCTCGGATTTAGCCCTAGGGGCTCTCAGATTTAGCCCTAGCGGCTCTCGGATCTAGCCCTAGCGGCTCTCGGATCTAGCCCTAGCAGCTCTCGGATCTAGCCCTAGGGGCTCTCAGATTTAGCCCTAGGGGCTCTCGGATTTAGCCCTAGTGGCTCTCGGATTTAGCCCTAGTAGCTCTCAGACTCTAGCCCAACTTTTGGGTTCTTTTTTTTTTTTTTTTTTTGGTGGTTGTGACAACACATCTGTGGTGTGATCTTGGAGTTTTCTTTGGGTTTCTTCGCTTCTAGGCTCTTGGAGATCTTCGATTATTTGGAGGTTTGTTATCAGATTTAGGCTCTTTGACGATGTTTTTTTTTGTTTCCTAGGCTATTTCTGTCTTCGTAATGTCTGGAGAATATTCTATTGTTCGTTTCAATGGCAAAAACTATCTTCGTTGGGAGTTTTAGTTTAAGATGTTTGTGAAAAGTAAGAAGCAAGACAGAATCTCTAAGTCATCTATGGAATCTGAGTACCGGACGATGTCTCTTGCTTATTCTAAAATCATTTGGCTTTGAGCTTTGCTTGCGGAGTTAGATTTTTCTGAGACCGATCCTACACCTCTACATGCCAATAATACAAGTGTTATTCAAATCACGGCCAATCCTGTCTATCATGAGCGCACAAAGCATATTGAAGTGGACTGTCACTCTATCCGTGCAGCCTTTGAAGCTCGTGTTATCACTCTTCCACATATTTCCACTGACTTACAAATTGCTGATATCTTCACCAAGGCTCTACCTCATCATCGATATTGCTTGCTAAGTAGCAAATTGATGCTTGTTGATCAACCTGCATCAATTTGAGGGGGCTGTCAAAAGACAGCTTTGCTGTCCACACTTCTTTCCTTATTTTAGCCCACAATTCTTTCCTCATTTTAGCCCACAATTGTTTCCTTATTTCTCCATATATTATTCTGTACAGTTAGCATATATTATTTGACAAATTATAGTTTACATGTATAGGGATAGAATCATGCGGGGATTTATTTACTTTTATTTGCTTTCCATGTATAGCATCTTTGTAAAGTCTATATATAATATACAAAACTCAAGGCTAAGGAATTCGGCCATTCACACAATATTTTGACACAACCATTAAGGGGAATGCATATAAACTCAGAGAAATAGTGAAGAACAACAGAAAAACCAACCTTAGTTAATGTTTGCAAGTGGACATGTTTGAGTCCTTGATAAATCCCAAAAAGGTCAATTGCTGAAAAAATTGGGTATACAACAAAAGGTAAACCTGCTAACAATCTTGCACATCAATAAGAAGTTAGCGGAGTATTGACAAGGTTTTTATCGTAAAAGAATCAAAAACCATTTATACTCCTGCAGGCCAAAAAGGAGGGCTTATTTTTGCCATTAAAGTAAAAACATACATACTGAAAGATCTTAACATTTTCTTCAATCAACTTCGATTTTGAAATTATATTTATTTACCATTTTTGTATTTATATTAATATGAACAAGAACCACATGCAAAAAACACTCAAAATGTCAATATATATTTCTTGCTACTTGTCAATCACACACACGGACACACACACACACACACATATATATATATAGGTCTCATGGGAACAGGTCAAAAGTATTAATTCATAGAATATTCGCAATTTCATAATAGCAATTAATTCAATTCAGGAGACGGTAAAGGCAAACCTTTGGTTATTCTTGCACAGTATATTCAAAACTGCAGCAAGCATGAGACCAAGGTTATCAAAGCACACCATTTGAATCTGAACCAAAACCAAAGATCATATATTTCATTTACGAAAGACATCCAAGACATACAAGAAGTATGCTAGCAAAGTTATAACCAACCTGTGCCTTTGCAGAAACTTCACCAAGATTATCTGCAATCGCAAAACTTCGATGAACAGCAGACTGCTAATACAATGTGATAATATTAAATCGCCACAGAAAAATCTAGTACCAAAATTTATGAATCATTCACAAGAAGAAATTTTTGACAAGTAGGCAGGCATATATGTTCTAATAACCCAAGTGCATTTAAAAATTGATTTTTGGGGTTTAAAAATAACCATGGGCAAAGATCTACTACCATGTGCTCAAGCACGAATATTGAACTACATGTCATGTTTTGATAGGGTCATTGTTCTAATTCACATGGGACTTACAACTGGGCAAGAAGATAACTAATTCTAATGTGACATCAGTTCATCTCTATGGCAAAGAATTTTAAGTCATGACAGCATGTCTCACAGAAAGACCGTAAACAGATAGTTGAGGCCAGAAAGCTTACACCAGTTGCTAGGTAGCATGCGACGGTTACTTGTTTTGCTATGTTAGCAATTGTTGCAAGGAGCAAGAAGTAATTAGGAAATGCAGGAGTCAACAACTCAACTCCAATGCTCAAACTGAACAGGACAGATGTTGAGAACCTAACTCTCTTCAAAAGAGGCAAAAGAAAATTAATTAGTGTATCAACAATTTTTGCAATACATTCTAAAGCACAAATTGCTGCAATTTTCCTTTTTCTTTTCTTTACTCTTTGGTAATTATCAAGAACAGATCTCCACATTATGGCATTTCTTGTTGTTCCAGGTTTTTTTATCGTCTATGAAATGTACAATTATTTTCATCCAATGGTTTGGAATTGCAACATTGCATCAATTAAATACAAATAAATAGAACTAATTGGTGAGAGTCTAAGACTGCAAATTTCAGAGGCATTAGGTGTTATACCTTCAAATTGGTATCAAAAGCAGATGCAAGACTTGCTGTGTAGATGCACCTACATAACCGTCCAAGCCCATCCTTCAAGACCCAGTTCAGGGCAGCAGCTGACGGGAGGGATCTAGAGTATCCAATTCCTATTGCCCGAAACATTGCCTAGCATCAAACAATTCCCACAATAAATAATCATGAAAACCAAATTAACATCTGAAGACCATTTAAATGCATGCATTAACAAATTATTAGATGACTCATATTCCCACATGAATAGACTAACACAACAAAGCTTACTTACAGATATAAGCCATATCTTGTATTTTCTATAGTTCAAAAAGACTTACACCATGAACCTTGATCAGGAATACTCGTTGCACAATTCATATAGATATACTATTATCTATAAACCAGTCTTCAGTCTCTGAAACATCTAAATTGTACCCTAATCCAAAAGTTTTTACAGGAATTCTCTCTGACACACCAATTTCCAATTTTCTTCCTTTTTTCTTAACCAGGGACCTCAGCTTCACATAAAAGAGCATAATTTGATTCCTTCTGGCTCACAAAATCTACAAATAGCTCGACTGGAGCAACTTTCCAGGAAAAGGGTTCCTCCTTCGCTAAGTTTTGCTAAACAAGCATTTCTTTACAAGCCAAATTTATTACTTCGAGCCAAAAGATTACCCTGGAAAACCTTTTCTTTGGAAACAAACACAACCCAAATTTCAATCATTTCTTTCTACGCAAACCCAGAGCAGTGCACAACCCTTACCTGAGTAGCAAGAACCTGGAGCGCGGAACTGAAAACCCGATGCAGAAACTTCCACTTCACATAATCCATATAATTCTTACTCACTCTCTGAGGAATAAAGAAGTCCCTAACAGCAGAGCTACACAATGCAAACAAATTATTCAACCCATCATCAAAATTCAAACACAATGATGAAGCCCCTCCGTCTACACGAACTAACTGTAGGCGACTTTCACTTCCGTTCCAGAAGTACCGAGAAACTCGACCCCACCGCCGAATCACGACCGGGAGGCGTGCCGTGCTGATAGGTCCGTCCACGCCTTCAAATTCATGCTCGCAGGAAGTTTTCAGAGAATTTGAGGAACCTAGGGTCTTGGTGAGGAATTGTGGGCGTCGGAGTTTGAAAGGTGCCTGCCGGGGACATGAAAAGCAGTAAGAGTCTGAAGGGATGTATAAGGTGGATTGCATGAGAATTATAGACGATTTTTGGATATGGGTTTTAGTCAATGGGAGCTCTGTTTGTGTTACGAGGGTTTAGGGTTTAAGACAACAGAGCCAGAGGACAGGAATGGCCCCCTTTTGGCCAAACCAATCGAACGTGGCATGATGTGGGAGGCATTGATTGGTTAATAATTTTTGTTTATTACTTACTGCTTAAAATAGAAACCATTTATGACATGGCAACAATATCTCCACGTATGTACTACTTACGTGTCCCAAGATATTGAACCCCCACTGAATTCTTTCCCAAAAATAGGTATAAATAATTAAATACCCCTTTTTGGTAAAAATTTTAATTCTAATTTTATGTTGATTTAATGTATTACTTACTAAAAATATGTAAATTCTCAAGTTTTAGGATTTCAATGTAAATAAAAGTGAGTTTGACAAGCATTATTATTCAAAAAGTTTTTTTTTAAGTATTTTTAGGAAAATCACTTATCAAATGTTTTTTCAAAATATATTATAAATAAATTTTTAATATTATAAATAATTTTTTTAAAATTTAAAAGTATTTTTTAATTTTATTAAACATCTAAACTTTTTTTTTTTTCTAAAAATACGATGTTTTCATAAAAACATAGTAAAACGAACTCTTAGGAGAGTTTATTTTTAATTAAAACAAATATTTTTCACAATAATTTGTAAGAAGGTGAAAAAAAATATAGAAGTTGTAATTGATGGGTATTTGAAAAAAGTAATTGAAAGTTATAAAAGAGATAGTATATATATATATATATATATATATATATATATATATATATATAAAAGGTATGTTTGGTAATTGTTTTAAAAAAAATTAAAAAATACGTTTAGTAATCAAAAATTGTTTTATATTTTTTTTTCTTTTTTTTCTCATAAAACATAAATATGGTGTTTCCAGATAACTTCTTTTAATTATTTCCAATTATTATTTAAGAGTTGTTTTAAAGAATAATTATATAAAACATCTATAATGATTAAAAATAAAGTTATAGACATAAAATTTATTTTTAAAACATATTTAAAAATATTAAAAACATATTAAAAATAATTTTAGGTTTTAAACAGACTTTTGTTCTATAAAACATTAGAAAACAATTTTCAAAAACTATTCTTAAAAACTATTTTTCATAACTGATTCAAAAAATAGTTACCAAATAAGGTTTTCAAAAAATTAATTTTTGAAAACTGTTTCGTTTTCTCTTCTTAAAAACAGAAAACATAGTGTTTAAAAAAAATATTTTTTATTATTTTTTGTTATTTTCACATGTTTTTTTAGAATTTTTTATAAAACAATTGTACAAGCATATCGAATGATTAAAAATAAAGCATTGAATATAAAATATATATTTTTAAAACATATTTAAAAATATTAAAAATAGTTTTAAAATATTTCAAACTAAAAACAGAATTTTGTTCTACAAAATATCGGTCTCAAAAAATTATTTTTCAAAATTATTTTAAAAAATAGTTAACAAATAAGACCATAATTTTTCTTTTTGGCTTTTCTTCTAAATTTTTGCTCAAAGTTTCAAAGAACTAAATATAGGAAAACAAAATTTAAGAAAGAGATGAAATGCAAATAGTGAAAAAAAAGTAAGATTTGAAATTTGCATTTGATATTTGACATAGAACATAATTCAAATTGAAGAGATTAGCCTATATTAAATGCATTTTATACTAAAATTTATCCTTTTTGAATCAAAATTTCATTATTAAATCAAATAATAAAATTAAAATTATGAAGAAAAAACCTCTTTCCTAATTGATTTATGTGAACTACAATGAATCAACCTCTATTTTAATTTATTAATATTGAAATTCATTTTTTTAAATAATTTTTTTTATTCTTATTAGTTCTTTAATACAATAAAATTATAATTATGAATAATTTTATTTATTTGATTTATAATATTTATTTTTTTTCCTTTAGGATTACTTCTTAAATGGTTTGTTTATCAATTATGAACTATTGATATAATATAAGATTTTTTTCCTTTTTTGTTACAATCTTTTATTCTAAAATTTATTTTTATTAGTTTTTTTATTATGATTAGACTATTTAAAACTATATTTGATTATTATAAAGTTTGAAAAAATATAGAAAAGAAAATTAATAAGCAAAGAAAATAGTGAAAATTTGTTAATCTATGAAAATTTCAAAAGAAAGAAAATTAAATTATTAAAAATAGGTTTTTTTGAAATTTTTCTCACTTTTAAAAAAATATATATATGGAATATATTTATAAAACTCAATTATTGTTTTTATAATATTTATAATTGTTGGCAGATTGAAGGGTTGGTTGTGTCCATCAACTTATCTTGTATTCGAGCGTTGTGGGCTCTTAGGTTAATGCACTATAAAGGTACGATATGTGTCTTATCTAACATGAATTGTTTTTAGGAGAATTGATAGCGTCTGAAGTTCTACAAGTGGTATTAGAGTTAAGGTCATGAGTTTGAACCATAAGGGTCTCGTTGAGGGGAGATTGTTAGCAAATTAGAAGGTTAGTAAGGTTGGTCGCGTCCATTAACTCCCATTGTGTTCAAGCATTGTGAGTGCTTAGATGAATGCACTATAAAGTTATGGTATACGTCTTTCTCGATTGCAATTTCTTTTAATCTGAAACCATATATATATATATATGCACCTTCAGAATTCCAGAACATAATGAATGAAATCTTTAACCAGTCTTCTGATTTCATCATCTTCTATATTGATGATGTGTTAGTGTACTCTGATTTTGTAGAGCAGCATTGGAAACATCTCAATAAGTTTGTTCAGATTGTCAAGAGTAATGGTTTAAGCTTGTCAACCACTAAGATTAACCTGTTTCAGACTAAGATTAGATTCCTAGGTCATCATATTCATCAAGGAACCATTACCCCAATTCAAAGGTCAATAGAGTTTGCTGATAAGTTTCCTGATGAAATTAAGGATAAGAAACAATTACAACGTTTCTTAAGAAGCCTTAATTATGTGTCAGACTTTATTCAAGATTTAAACCAACTTTGTGCTCCTTTGAGACAAAGACTTAAGAAAAATCTTGTTCCATGGAATGAGGATCACACCAAGGTTGTCAAGATAGTTAAATCCAGGGTCAAGACTCTACCATGTCTTGCCCTAGCTGATCCAGAAGCCTTTAAAATTGTTGAGACCGATGCCTCAGACATAGGTTATGGTGGGGTTCTTAAGCAAAGAATGGATAACCAAGAAAAGTTGGTGAGGTATACTTTAGGAACTTGGAATAATGTCGAACTCAACTACAATGCCACTAAAAAAGAGATTTTAAGCATTGTTTTATGCATTTCAAAATTTCAAGATGATCTTTTAAATCAAACGTTTTTATTAAGAGTTGATTGCAAATCTGAAAAATCAGTTTTACGAAAGGATGTTAAGAATATAGCTTCTAAGCATATTTTTGCTAGATGGTAAGCTATTATAAGCAATTTTGATTTTCAAAATGAGTATATTAAAGGAGAAAATAACTCAATCCCTGATTTCTTAACTTGTGAATTTTTGCAGGATTCACAAGATTATGGCCCTCAAAAAAGAAAAACAACCTCTTAGGCCCATTAAGAAATCTCCAGACTCTAAGAAATCTCATCCAGCTCTTTCTGAGAAATTCATGCCACTTTATCATGAACATTTTGAAGTTGCAGGTTCTTGCAGCTTTTCCAAAGATCCAATTCCTTCAGCAATCCCTAAGCAATCCATCCCTAACTGGGATAATGAAACCAGTTTGAGTTCTCTACCTTCTATGGAGGATTCCTTCCCCACAAATCCTTCCTCTATTGACACTAACTCCTTAACTGTTTATAAAAGTCTTTGTGATTTGTAGGAAATGAGCAGGACTTTGGAAAGAAAACTAGAATTAGTTGACTTTCTCAAAAGTCATTCGGATTTGCTTAAGGTCCAAGCCCCATTTTCCCCATTGGGAAATGGTGAGAATAAGCAATTTCCCAGCATTATTTATCAGTTGTATAATGAGTTACTATATAATTCAGAATGCATGGGTTCTTGGTTTCTCTTAAAACATGCTAGGATTTCCCCTATGCGTCAAACCCTTGTGGGGGTGGGGGTGGGGATATCCTTAGTCATAAAGAAGTGCGTTAAAAGTCTAAAATGAGCTTGATATAATAATTTTTCAGATGTGATTTTGATTAAACTTGGTGGAAAACTTTACAACCTGTTTCTATTAGGAATTTAAATCTGATGGTTAAAACTTGAAGTTTCTGGTTCATATTTTGTACACTTGACCCCCATCAAGTGGTGGATTTTAGTCACTGATGGGCTCTATAAAACATGGAGTTCATGTAAATCAAATGATCCCTTGATGCTCCTGAGATGATGGTTCCTTATTTGTGCTGATGGAAAAAGTGTTACGAAAAACTGTATCTTAATATTTAAAACAGAGACATTTTACTGGAATCCTGGTCAGCCTGGGCAAAAACATTTCCCAAGTCTGTGGTCTCTGAGTTTGGAAGTGACAGTGATTACAGTTCTTTGCATTTGGTTCAACCCCAAACAATTAAGAATCAGAAAATTTTGCAATGGATGGAGAAAAGCTTGATTTATTCTAGAGGGCATGTTATTTTCTACATTGTATTAATGGAGATCTGACTGCTGGTAGAAAATAATTGGGGTTCATTTCAAATGTGAAAACATTGGGATGTCAAGTAGCTATCATTGATGTTTTTAGAAATTATTCTTTGTAGTGAAGTCCTCTGCCATGATGAGTCATTTGCTTTAAGCTTCATGATTATCATATGCTGGTGAAACATCATGGATGTGTGCATGATGTCGACTGGCATGTTCTATGAACAACTTGCTCTTTCTCTGCCTATCTTCAAGACCTCCATATTTATTTATAGCCATAGCTGGTCTACATGTCCCAGGCCTAAAACTAGTAAAAGATATGGAGTTTGATGGTTCTAAGATTTGCATATTTCTTGAAGAACCTCTTTTTCACCAGCAAGGCATCAGGAAGTTTGTTTGCAAATGCAATCGAAACTTTACTATCAACAAGGTTTGCCTAGATTTGCAGTACTACCAGTACTATCAGTCAATCAGTCTCTCTTTTAAGAATGAGGAATTAATCGTGACTCCAGAATTACTTCTAGATTATGGACTAGTCCACCAACTGGTTTGCTTAAACCCCAACCAAGCAAATAATTTTGGAAGAAATGTAGCATTAGGGCTAATTCAAGGTTTTAAGATGAATAAGAAGTTTGTTGATGCCATCATCATCAGCAAAGCTCCAAAATGGATCTCAGATGACAGTCTTCTCCCAGCACAACACTATATTTCTTTTTATTATCATAATAGAAGACCAACCCTACTATTTTGCCCTCTTGAACAACCTGATATTTATGCTGAACCACTTATCAACCAGATCAAGCATTGGAGAGCTAGGATTATCAGTAGGGACTTCAAAGTCTATTCAAAGAACATGGGTTATCTTATTGCTGCAGATCCCTTTCATAAGATCTTCTGTTGTAAAAAGATTGATCCTCTACCAACCAAATCTGCTACTGAAGAAATCCAGCTACTTATGGAGCACCAAACAGATTATATTCTCCATTGATGTCTCATTCCACCATATACCATGGACTCCCAGGACAGATTATATATATATAATAATAGTATTTTTTATTTTTTATTTTATGAAAAATATAAAATTTTTATCATAATATATGCTTCTTTATTATTATTTTTAAAAGATATATAAATTTATTTTTATATTTTTATTGTTATCTTAAAATTTTATCTTTTTACTATTTAGATTTTCATATAAATGTATATAGATTTTGAATTATAACACTCTACCAACATAACTCAGGTTGACCTTAAAGAAAAAAGGCTGGATTTAAGTTAAATACCTCAAATTAGAAGTGAATTCCTGGTTGGTTATTTCATAATTCCGATTGAATAGGGTTAATCATCAACCCAACGGTCCGAGCCCCTTCAAAAACCCAAAGCACACCCGTCATGATACCAATGGTAGTAAAGCCCTTTTCCTTTTGCACGAGAGGAGAGAGACTCAAAGGAAGAGAAAGAGCAAGTGGTGAGGCCTGTGCATATATGTTCGTGAGGAAACCCAACTTCTTCAAGCTTATGCAGCATTGACTTCATCACTACTACCAACTCCATCCATTCCACTCCATGGATGATGGGAGGTTCAAGCCATCTATATATATATATATACAATAATACAAATGCTTCGACTGGGTTCACCACCCCCACCGATTTGGTCAATAAGGTTATAAACGCAGCAGCACACCCAGTCCTCGAAATCACACGTGGTATTGAACTGGATTTGCATTGGCGCCGATTTGGTCAATAAGGGTATAAACGCAGCACACCCAGTTGTCAAATCACACGATTGGATTGAATTGCAGTGACCGCCCATGTGGTCAATAAGGCTATAAACGCAGCACACCCACTTCTCCAATTCTCATATCACACGTGGGTTTGGATTGGATTGCAGTGAGCAGTAGTGCTGTCGGCCAGCAACAATGCCTTCATCGGTTTGATACTTTTATCATATCCTAATTACAAAAATGTTGTATATACTATATACTAATTTCAAATATTGAAATTCGAGCAAATAAAATACCAAAATTCCTCAATTTCTTTTTCTTTTTTTATGTAATACCTTAAACTCTTTGGACATGTTTGATGTACGAGAATGAGGAATGAGAATGGGCATCTCATTTACTTTCTCCTTTATTCCCATGTTTGAATAATTTAAGGATGTATTTAGTACATGGAAATGAATGAGAATAGACATCTCAATCATCTTCATTCTCATACTTGAATAACTTAAATAATGATGAGAATGGAACAAAAAGTTATTATAATGGAAAAGAAATCAAACTTTAAGATATTTTGATTTATCAAGGTATTTTTAAAAATAATATTGGCAAATTGGAGGTTAGCCGTATTTATTAACTCCTTTTGTATTCGAATATCATGAGGTATGTATATATATATATATTTTATATAGTAATTGTTTTTAGAAGAGTTGGTAAAACCTAAGATCCTATAAATTATATCAGAATCGAGGTCAACCTCAAGGGTCTCGAGGGGAGATGGTTGGTAGATTCAAGGTTGGTTGCGTCCATCAAACTCCCCTTGTATTTAAATGTTGTCGACAATTCATGTCTTATTAAAAATAAATAGTTTTTAGTAAAAATGAATATTAATAATATAATAAAGTCATAAATTATATATTTTTATAAATATTATAAAAATATAGATATTAACATTAATTGAGTTATTTTGTTAAAAATAAATAATAATAATTCAAAATTAATAATTGTTGATACCATTCTATTTTAAATGAATATAAAAACAAAAAAAAAATATTTTTTTAAAGTAGAAATGAGCCAAAATTTTCATTTTATGCATACATTTATTATTCATTTATCAAGATGACATTCAAAATTATTTTATTTAATCTATAACCAATTAATCAGTTTTTTGAATTTCAAATTATTCTTAAAAATTACAAGATTTATTAAAGAATTTAAAGTATTAATTATGTCTACTATTTTTTATAGTCTATATAAATATAAATATATATATAGTTTGAGTTTTAAACTATTTTCTAAAATTATTAAACTTATTAATAAATTTAATACAAAGTGTCACTTGATTTGAAAATCATTTTCTCTAATTAAAAAAAATAAAAGAATAGTTTTTTATTTTACTTTGTTTTTTAAAATTGTTTATAAAGGATAACAACCATGTAATTGTATAATTCTTTTTTAAAAAAAATTACATGCCCAAATAAGTTTTTTATTATTTAGCAAAAATAAAAATGAAAATTTCAAGGAATTTTTTTAAACGAAATTAAAAAGTTATTTCAAACTATGTACCTTGTGAGATTTAAAAAAAAAATTATTTTAAACCAAATGTACGAATATTATTAATAATTTACTTAATATTGAAATAAAAACAAATTATTACATTCCTATATCATCCAAACACAAGAGTTGGAGTTATCAAATTCATTCCTATTCATTTAACGCGGAATAAAAATGTAAACAAAATATTCATTTTCATTCCCCATTCCTCATTCTCTATAAACACACATTAATAAATGGATAAGAAATAAGTTAAAAGTAATTTCAATAGAAATAAAATCTCGTTTGTAAGTGAGATTTCAATTTTAATTCTTTCGAGGTATTTTGATTACCTAATACAAGTTATTTTAAAAATATTAAAAGATTAAAGACTTTTCTAGACAAGTGGTTTTTAAAAATAATTTTTATTTTATTTTATAAAAAAACAAAAATTGTAAATTTAGTTTATATAATGTAAACTAAATCTAATTCATGTCTTATTAAAAAATAATTTTTTTAATTACAAATAAATAAATAAATAGTTTTTAATAAAATATGAATATTAATAATATAACAATCATAAATTATATAATTTTTTATAAATATTATAAAATATAGATATTAACATTAATTGATTTTATTTTGTTAAAAATAAATAACAATAATATTAAATTAATAATTTCTAATACTATTTATTATAGAGAAATAAAATATGACATATTATTCTCATTTATGATGATGGATATTTATATGCAAATACATTTGAGTTCTACTACAATTCGAACTCTATCTCCTCTTGTAATTCAAACCAATAGTAAACTTGTACTCTAATTCAAATTATATATTCTATTATAATTCAAACTAATATATAATAAATAGATAAATATCAATATGTAAATTGAGGATAATATTAATTTTATCTAATATTTATATGATTTTATAAATATTATAAAAATATGGATATCAATAAAAACTTAATCTAGTTTTACTACTTTTACCAAAATTAAGTTATATATCTTTTATCCATCTTTAGTAGGTGGTGACCAATTTGTACTTGGGTATATCTAACTAAAAAGGACCAAAATAAAAATCTTTTTGAAAAAGGATAAGATGGATAAAGATAAAATTAATTAATAAAAAACCACAAATATAAAGTTTCCTTTGAAAGTAAATTTGACTAATTAATATTTAATTGGAAATATAATCGAAATGTTATCTGGTAGATGGAGAAAAGAGCAAATTAAGTTGAAAAATGAGTAACAGAATGAAGATTTTTGGTTGCATTCGAATTTGGAATGGACTCAAAGATTGAGTCACAATCCAATTCTTTTTTCTCTTTCACCAAGTATAAATATACACAGATATGATATAACTCATCTCCATCTTCTTCTCCTGCCTTTTCTCTTTCACGGTCTGTTTTTCGTTCTTGTTTTGAAAATGACTGCAGCAGACACGGCTCGGACTGTGATTGGTATTATTGGTATGTTCTTTATTTTGAGCCTTTTGCGTTTTGGACGGTATGTTTTTCTCGTTTGGTTAGGGAGAAAATTAAGGTGGGAAAAGAAAACTCAAGATCTTCTGGTGAAGTTCTTGCTGTGAAGTTTTTCTTCTTTCTCATTAATGTTCTAACTTTTTTTTTTTCTCGGTACAGGGAATGTCATCTCCTTCGCACTATTCGCCTCTCCGTCGTACGTCTTTGATCACTATAACGAGGGGCTAACTTTTTCTTGCTATCCAAACAAGATTAGTTAACTGCTCGGAAGAGAATATTTGGATTTTTTTTTTCCTTTTTTATATTGTTTTGTTAATAATTAAATTGAAGCGATTGTATGTGTTTATGGTTGCAGTCCAACATTTTGGAGAATATGGAAGAAGAGATCGGTGGAGGAGTTCAGTCCAGATCCGTACCTAGCCACAGTGATGAACTGCATGTTTTGGATCTTCTATGGACTACCAGTAGTCCATCCAAACAGTACTCTGGTGGTGACCATCAACAGCATTGGGCTTGCAGTCGAGTTGATTTACCTCACCATCTATTTCGTATTTGCTCCCAACAAAGGCCGGGTATGCGTCAAATCATTTCATTCTTCTCTTTAACTTACTTCCCATCTCAACTGAATGAATATGAATACGAATCACAGGTTGTTAGGTTGTTGAAAATTGAAATCCAATATGGGTTATGGGTAACCTCATGAATCATGATTGGATATACCATTACGTCATGAATCATGATAGAATTTTAGATTTTAGAGTTTGTTTGATGTAATAATGTTTGTTATCTATGATGATTACGGCTATAACAATATCTTTTTTATTAATTGTATTTCATATCCTTTTTTGGTCAAAGATGTATCGGTAAATATATGAAATTTAAATTATTTTTAAAGAATTCCTATTTTATATGGGTGCGTAAAAACTTACTTTTTTTTAATTTATTTATTTCTATTTATTTATACTTTTCATGAAACCCGTAGTAGTGATATCAAACACAATTCCCTTTGATTAGGATAAAGATATGGATATGGAGGGTTTCATGGATTCTTACTATTAATTGTTATTAATAGAAAAGAAATCATACACAATTCCCTTTTATTAGGACAAAGATATAGGTATGGAGGGTTTCATGGACTCTTGCTATTAATTGTTATTAATAGAAAAGAAATCATAATATACCATTTTAGATTTTATCTTTGATCGGTGAATGTATAAAATTTAAATTATTTTTAGAGGATTTCGTGATATCAAACACAATCCCCTTTGATTAAAATAAAGATATGGGTATGGAGGGTTTCATGTTGAATTTGGATTTTTTTGGACTCTTGATTGTTATTAATGGAAAAGAAATCATACTGTTATCATTTTGAATCTTCATGGCTGTAAATTGATATCAGATAAGAGTCCAGGAAGGTTTTATTTATAGTAAATAAATCATATTGTTATTGTTTGAATCTTCATGGGATACGGCTTGGTTTGTATGCAGTTGAAGGTAATAGGTGTGCTTTGCCTGGAATTGGCTTTCATGGCTGCTGTCGTTGTGGTGACACTGACAAAACTCCACACCCATGCCTCAAGGTCTAATTTGGTTGGGATTTTCTGTGTTGTCTTCGGAGTTCTCATGTATGCTTCACCCCTCACCGTCATGGTACGTCTCTTAATTTTCAATCCCATATCATATATATACATATACATATATATTAGTATTAATAAAGCGTGTCAATTCCTGAACAGAAAAAGGTGATCACAACAAGGAGTGTGGAATACATGCCATTTTATCTTTCACTAACCAACTTCCTTAACGGACTCATTTGGCTCACTTACGCCCTCATCCAGTTTGATCTCTACATCACGGTACATAATTAATTAATCTCATTAATTTATTTTATTTTATTTTTTCATCACTCTTCTTAAAGTTAAACAAGTTATGGTGCTTTGGGTCTTTACAGATAGGGAATGGTCTGGGAGCAGTGTCAGGGGCAATACAGCTGATCCTATATGCCTGCTACTACAAGTCTACTCCAAAGGACAAAGAGGGCAAAGAGAAGGGGAAGTCTTCTGAAGTGGAGCTGGCTAGCCCTAAGAGACTAAATAAACCAACACCACAAGCTACTGCTGCTTGATCTCACCCTCTTCTTTGGGCTGTGTGCTTTTAGATTTTTCTTTCTGTTAGTATAGTTTTAGGTTTATTATTTTTAATGGGAGTAGTACCAGATACAGACCAATTAGTTTGACACAGTTGCCTCTCATGTTTAGATTGATGTCGAGAAATAAGGCCATTCAGTCATATGCAGATGCAACTTCATAATATCAAGGATTTGGTTTTCTTTTAAATGATTCTTTCTTGGTTTTACACTTCATTATATAAAGACTCCCGTGTTGGGATTGAGTGATATGGGCTCACCATGGTTGGCACTTAGCACCTCTGAAGGGAAGGCAGAGGCCCAGGATCATGACCCCTCAATCACATTAATTGTTTATTTGTTTCTTTAAAGAGACGTCCCTAAGAGGAATTGAAATTATGACTAAACCTTATATTCAATCGGCTCCTAATATCAGTTAACACCTCCAAAAGGAACGCCGAGGCATGAGCCAACAATGGAAAATGACTTATCTTATTCCTCAGGACTCGGACTCTATCAGAGTTCTGTCCTAGGACTCTCTCTTAGGACTCTTTCTCTCTCTGAAGTCTGAACTACCATCCTCTGTTTTAACCAATACCCATTTGTGTATTGCTTATTTCTCAAACGAATGAAGGCCATCGTTTGAGTCGCCACTCACAAGTGGGTAGCTTGCCTCCTTGTGTCTGTGGGCTCATTTTTTAGGGATGATCTTGGCCACCTAGTAAAGCCCAACCTGCTCTCAAGCCCATGTTCAGTTCCTTCAAGTACGCAATCTCAAAATCCAAATAGTTATCTTATCCAAAGCATGAGGATGACCTGGCCGCCGTACCTACTACAATACTATATCCACACTCCTTCCATTCTCTTCCATAGTCTCAGTTTCCTCCCCCAAAAGCTTATCCTTTCTTTCTCTCTCTCAAAACCCTAATGCCATTTTTGTGAAACACCCATGGCAGCCTTTATCTCCTGCCACGCCTGTTCTTTTCTATCTACCTCCAAACCCGTCACCCCAAGAATACCCGCCAACCATTTTCGCTTCCCAGTTGCTCAGAGGAGTGCTTGGACTCGGAAGCTCGGACCCAGATGTTTTTCTCAATACCCACCCCCATTTCAGAATCAAAAGGTTTGAGCTTTGATCTTCATTTTACATGTTCTTTTAATCATTTATCCCTAGTTTTAGTTCTACATTGTGCATTTTCTGAAGTCAAATTTTGACTGATGTGACTACATAAATATTATATTGCCATTTGTATGTGGATTTCTTGATAACAAGGAAAAATGGGATTGAGCAAATTATGAGTCTCGTTTGTTAGATTGAATAATTCAACCGATTTATAGGATATTAAAGACTCTGTTGAGAATATAAGGTTCCAATTGGATTGTTAGAATTCATGGAGTTGAGCTTGTTCTTATTACACTTAGTGTAATATTTGGAGTCATGAAATGGTTAGTCAGGACCGTTTTCTGTTCAGTGAAAACTATACAATTTGGAATTGTGTTCAATTCTAGTGCTTTTGAAGAACATGGTTGAAAATTTGTCAGATTTGGGGATCATTGTGCAGTATTAAATGGAACTTAATGGGAGTTCACTTTTGAGCAGAAAGCGAAGTCCTTTTCCTTGAAGGAATGTGCAATTTCTATAGCTTTGGCGGTTGGATTGGTGACAGGAGTACCTGCAATGGACTGGTGTGCTGATGCCTATGCGGCCACTCCAGCATTGCCTGATTTGTCTGTATTAATTTCTGGACCGCCAATTAAGGACCCAGGAGCATTGTTGAGGAATGCGCTGCCTATTGACAATAAGGCTATTAGAGAGGTTCAAAAGCCACTTGAAGATATCAGTGAGAGTCTGAAGTTAGCTGGAGTCAAGGCACTCGACTCTGTTGAGAGGGTAAGAAATTCGAGCTTTATATTTTTTAACAGTAATTAATAGTCATGGTTTCTAGTGGTTAGCTTTGGCTGTGGAAACCTCGAATTAATAGTAACTGGGGTTTGACTCTAAATGAATTGTAGAATGTGAGGCAAGCGTCTCGAGCTCTCAAGCAGGGTAAGAGTTTAATTATTGCAGGATTAGCAGAATCAAAGAAGGAAAATGGAGTAGAATTGCTTGGCAAGCTGGAAGTTGGAATGGATGAGCTCGAACAAATTGTGGTGGACAGGAATAGAGATGCGATTGCTCCTAAACAAAAAGAGCTGCTTCAATATGTTGGAGAGTGAGTAGCATGATAAACTCATTAACAATGGCATACTAAAGCTTTATTTATTACTTTCTTAAACACACCAGAAAACAGAGGAAGTGAAATGGGTGTTTACTATTGTATAGTTCCAAAATGCAACGTGAAGGTAAGATTGGGAATTTCAGATTTGTGGGGCAAGGCCCTGATATTGAGTCTTTGTATTATGTTTCCTAATTTTTTCTCAATTCAGAATGACAAAAATGTCTATTGGTCCTCCTTGTGGTTGACAATCTAATATATCTTTAACCCGTAAAAAAATGTGTGAGAAGTGTCTGAAAAGAAGCTCCTGAGGTAATTTATATCTAGCCTGAAATATGTTGTGAGAACTCTGGTTTATTGATGATTCCTGTGGCTCAAAGGTACAACAACCTGAAGGCGTTACCAGGCATTTCCTAGGATCTTCTCCTAATATGGGTGTTGGTGTCCAATAAGGAACAAGGTTATATCACTGCAACCTTAGAAAGATTTAAACTTTAAACATTAGTGTTAGACAAGGGAATGTGTCTGATGCAACCTAGAAGGCTAAAACAGGGGGTCATTGTGATGAAGGTTTTCCTTAGACCTATTGGGGAATGATCTTTAATAACCATATCATACTTGTAGTAGGTCCTATTTTTAACACAGTTGGGAAGGACTTGTACAAGCTAATCCTCTTAAAATAATATATTCTCATATATACCCTTGTCATTGACTGCAGCTGAGATCTTCCTGGGGCATTGCATTTCTGCAGTGTTGAAGAGGATATGGTGGATGGCTTCCCATACGAAGTGCCTGAAGAATACCAAAACATGCCTCTCTTGAAGGGGAGGGCAACCGTGGATATGAAGGTCAAGGTCAAGGACAATCCTAACCTGGATGAGTGTGTGCTTCGAATAGTTCTAGATGGTTACAATGCCCCAGTAACCTCTGGGAATTTTTTAGATTTGGTGGAGAGGCACTTTTATGATGGCATGGAAATCCAAAGAGGTAAGATATCTTAAATCTTAAATTGAAACTTATGCAATTGTGTAGACTGGAGCTTTTCTTTACTAGTTCGGACAATAAGCATATCAATTTTGTGGACTGCCCTATGGAAGTAAGATTACATGTTCAATTGCAATGAACCTTGACCCTCTATTTGATATTTTTTTATTCAGTTTGATGTCATTATGCATCATCTAAAAACAGGATAATGACTAACTGATTCAAGTGTTTCTAACTATTGGATGAATGGAGGTCTAGCAACCCCTCCACCACCGACCCCACAAGCCGTCCTCTCCCCCTGCCCCTTCTTCTCCACTCCCCCCTCTTTGCCTTCCAATTACTACTGCCTCCATCATGCTTAGTTGATAATTTCATATTGTATACCATGCTAAGTTGATAGTTTTCTTTCGATAAAACTCAGATTTACTTTTTGTTGCAGCTGATGGATTTGTTGTTCAAACTGGAGATCCTGAGGGTCCTGCAGAGAGCTTTATTGATCCAAGTACAGAAAAGCCCCGGACAGTACCACTTGAAATCATGGTAGAAGGAGAAAAAATACCTTTCTACGGAGCGACTTTGGAAGTAATCTCTCTCTCTCTCTGACTTTTCTCTCTTCAACATAAATTTAATTATTTGTTGAACATTCCTTAAACTTGTAGAGAATAAATAATGTTTCTAGTGAAAGCATATTGGTAGAAATTAATCAATATCAAATTCCTTCCCCCCTTCACCCACAACACATGCATATTCACTTGCTTTCGATAGATAAAACCATGAGGCGGATGACTTAAATTCTATATCCTGCATTTTAAGTGATCAATAGTGCTCCATTCATGAAAATAAATAAATGGACGAGTAAAATTATTTTTTTATTTTTTTATTTTTTTATTTTTTATAATTGAGGAACCTTCCATGGCGAAGCCCTTAGGACTCTCCATGGGGACCCAAACCTTAGGGTGTTGACCGCCTTGCAACAACCAACATCGTATAAATTCAGGGTATCATCAGTAACAGGATTCAAACCTAGGACCATGTGCCACTTAGTGAGACTAGACTTCACAATGTTTGCCTTGACCAATTGGGCTATCTCGGCAGGTTGGACAAGTAAAATGATTAAAATAATTAAATCATGTGTGTGAAAAATAGCTGCCCTAGATGCACTGTAATTTATTGTAAAAGAAAAAGAATATCTCGAGTTTAGTCTAGTAATTACAGTCAATAAGTTTAATAGCTTTATCGAGGAGTTCCTTAAAAAATAGAAGAATTTAAAAAAAAAAAAAAAAAAAAAACTCTAACCAGACTCTTGGATATTTAACATTAACTGTGGAAATTGTATGGTGCCCAATCAGAAGAGTCCAGTATTGACCTGGACACTTTTAACCAGCTTCTTCAAATGGAAGGCATAATACCTTAGCGTTTAGTACTTAATTTTTCCCCTTATGTTAGTTTCTTCGTTCCTCTCTTTTCTGCTAATTGTCTTAATGCTTTTTGATATATTTTTGGTCAAAAGACTTCATAATCTGTCCTAAAATCTCGATGATTGCTTTGATCTGTCAAGGCCTGACATAATTGGTGTTTGAACAGGAGCTTGGTCTGTACAAGGCTCAAACAAAACTTCCATTTAATGCATTTGGAACAATGGCCATGGCAAGAGATGTAAGAACTCTAATTCATACCATGGCTATTTCTACATATGTGTATGGATTTGATGGCTAAATGATATTTGTTCTTTTTTTGTTTTTTCATTTTACTCTGCAGGAATTTGACGATAATTCCGCGTCAAGCCAGATATTTTGGCTACTGAAAGAAAGTGAACTGACTCCTAGTAATGCCAATATATTGGATGGCCGTTATGCAGTGTTTGGATATGTGACAGAAAATGAAATTTTGTTGGCAGATCTCAAAGTTGGTGATGTGATAGAATCAATTCAAGTAGTCTCTGGACTGGATAACCTAGTTAATCCAAGTTACAAGATTGTTGCTGGCTAGCTCTCCCTGTACCATGAAAATCAAATAACATGCATGATTGTGAGCCTGCCATGTCCTACAAATCGGTTTGGCTAATAAGAGAGAGCAGCATGCTTTGTTTTTTAAGTACATTGTTTTGTTCCCTGATTTCAAGTTGACTGTATTCATTTCAGACAATGCTTATCCATATTGATTTATAAGCACTCTGAACTCAGTAAGTGCCTCTAAATGAATGCTTTCATAGTGAAATTGGATATAAATCTGAGTTCCTGAACAGGGAAAAGCTGATGGAAACAATTCTAAAGGGCTTTGACACCTACTGTTACAAAAGAAGGTTGATATATTGTTAACAACAGATATGTTATCCTTCCAGAATGGCAGAAATCAAATGGTCCAAGAACTGGAATCTCATCCTCTTAAAGAAGATGGGATGATATACACAGAATGGGATTTTGCAGATAACTGGCCCAGAGTGGGTCTGCCTTCTGTTGGATCAACCTTGTTCAGTTGTTCATATGAGCAAGCACTGTGCTGCAGTACAGGGGAGCTAAGATGGTCTGAGCTGGGGTCATGGACTATTTCAGTGCTCATGGGGAAAAAATTGTTCCAAATCAATGAAGTGTCAGCGAAAAAGAAATAGTATTAGTAATAAGCCCTCAGTAATGCACATCAGGAAAGGCATTTTTTAGCAATTTACCCTGTTGAATTAACAGTTCAACATGGCAATATCTGACTGTTACATGAAAGCTCATCTTACAGAAACGTTGTTTAGGCCAACAAATCCTGGAATCGGCCACTCTATCAAATACACAATTTCCTTTTTAAGGGAAAACGAAAGAAGAAAAGATTTACAGCATCCAAAAATCCGACAAACAAACAGAAATTGATGAGTTCCTCTTATCCTAAAAGGCTAAAACCAAACCGCATTTCTGTATCCCTTCATCTCTGAAATCCCAAATCTTCCACCTTAAATTAAATACAAGCTGGATTTCCAGAACTCTGTACCATCTCTTTGCTTTAGAGAGCAAGTCTTTCAAGGCCCTCGGTACTTGCCAAAACAGAAACAGCCTTGAGGTTGATCTAGAGGGATCATACCTCCACCCTTGGATGTGTCAATGCCCTCCAGCATCGATACCACCTCGTCCATCTCTGGGCGCTTGTCAGGGTTAGCATCCCAGCATCGCTTCATTACATTCGCAAGAGAGCTCGGGCAACAACGAGGTATCTCAGGCCTCAGATTCTGTACTTATACAAGTTTAATTATTCTTCTAATATACAATGTCTAATACAGTGGCTGTAGCACTCATCAGCAGCAAACATGTTGTATTACATAGCATAAAAATTAAATAAAACATTAATACCAGCTGGTCTAACTGCTATTAACCTTTAATACCATAATATGATATACCAATCATGGTACATTTATATTTTTCCTATTGTGAAATATGATAGTTCAATCAAGCTTGTGTGTTCAGTACCTGGCGGACAACAGCTGAGGTCACTTCTGAGAAGCTGAGATCTGGATATGGCATGTCACAGCAATAAATTTCCCACAAGCAGATACCAAAACTGTACACATCGCATTTCCTATTATACGGGTTGCCATTGAGAACCTGTCCCATTCCAAGCCAATAAACTACTCAGGAGCTGAAAGAAGTCACATATAGCATCAACAACTGCTATGGAAAGCCAAGTCATTGAATTGATTATATAATTTGACGTTTTAAGAGCTGGCTAGAAGCCAAGCAAGTGAAGCCACTTTGGCAGATACAGATACACTCAGGCTCTTGGTTTGTTGCAGAAATCATTTCGAGTAAAGGAGACAAACTGCAGCTTCAAGCAATAACTATAATGATACCTGTGCTTCTCTATATGCAGGACAGAAGAAAAAATTTCCACCAGGTTTTCTAAGACAGGTATACCTCTAGAATACACCAGCAAAGACATAATTTGGCCATGTAGCAAAGATTTAAAAACCATTTGAATTAATCTCGTTGTTTGGTGATGTAGTCAACAGAAACTTGTGTTTTCTATCGGAAAATGATTTCTAATGAAACATAGAAAATCTATAGAAGAATAAAAGTTTATCTATTCTGTCAAAGGGTCTAACAGTGACTTTCAGTTGAAATTGCACATGCACCTTTCTTGGAACAATTAGACCCTTCATATACACCAGTTTCAATAATTACCCAATTGTGTAAGTGGCATATGCAGCCCTCTGATCAGCTGAGAACAAGAGAGAGAGAGAGAGAGAGAGAGAGAGAGAGAGAGAGATTGTTTAGTAACCAAGCGAATACCTCTGGAGCCATGTAACCAAGGGTTCCAGTCTCGCCTGTCATGTCATTAGGATTTGAAGCCTCCATGCGAGCAACCCCAAAGTCAGCAATTTTTAAAGTACGAGTCTTGTCCAGAAGCATGTTCTCTGTTTTCACATCTCTGTGGACAATCTTCTTAGAATGAAGATAGCTCAACCTAAAAAACAGACAGAAGAGTAGCTCAAAGGCTGAGTTCCAAAGCGCAACTTCAATATCTTGCAAGTGAAAGAAAATCTTTGACATGCCAAACCTCCAAAAAATGTCAATGGAAAATAATTCACATTTGAAAGATTTGAAGAATAAAATAAGATACAGATGGGGCGTGAGAGTTTGACCCTCGTGCAAGATCTAGTGCCAGTTGGACAACTACTTTGAAAGCCAGCTTCCTTCTATGGTTCTTTATGAGGTAAGATTTCAGTGCTCCCCCAGGAAGATATTCAACAACAACACAACATACAGTACTTGGCATGCCAATGTGACCATTTTCTGTTTGTATGTTTAGCTCTGATGAGCCGATTGTAGCCCCAATGAACTGCAAAAGGAAATTCACATTTAAAATTACAAAGACAATTTGCAATAACAAAGGATTCCAGACAATTTCTGAGTAGTGATACCCATGCTGCACTACATTTTTTTCCTTGTTCAGTAGATGTAGACAAGGAAATAAGAAGAGGTTATAGATTGACCATATTAAATAGAATCTTTAAGGAAATAATCCAGGGGTATATTACAAGAACATTTTGCAGCAACGAGCACCACCCCAGCACAATAACAATATCATTTCAACCCTCAACATGGAACAAAGTAGAAATCAGCAAAGGTAAAGCATTTACAGAATGTGGCAAATCTTGAACATGCTATTTGACTTAGAAGCAGAATCTAAATGGTGAAACAATAAAAGAAGAAAGCTCATCAAAGTTGGCAGCAGAATTGGTTATTATCATACAAAGCCATGTGGCATTTCTAGTTTTTGTTGATTATAACATTGTTTTAAATTTTTAATACACATGGAAGGCAACAGAATAGTTTATTGATTAGGCATTGATTAATACTGAGGCGGTCACATGGATGCACCTCAGCTGTTATTGCCTAGAAGAAAAATCATGTATTCCACTTCCTGCCCTAAATTATTGGGGATTGGCTACACATTAATCCTGCTAACCCACTAAATCTGGGGCCAAACCTTCAAGCAAGGCAATTCAACAACCGTTTTAGACTACAAATTTCAGCTAGACCTATTGAACCGGCTGTCTGCAGTTATACAGACTTAAAGATGTCGAAATTTGTCTCCTTTTTTTGTAAGAAAAAAAATCTTCTACTAGTGGATAAAAACTCCAGTAAAAATAGCAGTCACAGCATTTCTCCTGAGGGTTCACTTTCATAACAACCACATCTATTTGATACAGCACCTTTGCTGTTGTATCCTTTATTATGACATCTAGCTTATGAGTATCAAAGTGCTAGCAAGCATACACGTTCAACACATAACAAGAAGTATCATGCCAAGTGCCAAAAGTGCAAGCAAGTATAGACCAGACTAGGTTTTGCTAGTGCCCAGTCAGCCATGACTGTTTTAGCCTTTTTCGGTGTTCTAGGAACACTGATCACCATACTATGTAGCTATTACTTGTCTATTGAAGCTTGAGATTGGGATGGGAATAGGTTCAAGCAAAATGGAGGAAGAGGCTAGGCAGGCCATAAGATATAAGTAGATGCTCACTAGACTGAGAGCATGGAGTCATGGACTTCTAAGTTCAAATATTGTCAAGTTCTTCTGATGGCTTGGTTTGCAGCTTGCCTAAATTGCCAGTTTGCAATTTTGCACTCAATTTTGGGGTTAGAAATATTTCTGCAGCAATTGACATCACAGAGAAGCACATACATACAATAATATTGGACAACACAATATTTCTGAGTTATGGGGACTTCTAAGTTTAAATATTGTCAAGTTCTTTTGACCACCCTGGACAACACAATATGTGTCCTTTGATGCTAATATGCAGTACTCCAGCTCCTCTCATCTTGTCAACCTAGGACTTTCCACATTTTGCACATATATGGACAACCTTAAAGATTGGAAAAATAGGCACCCAATAGAGTACATATTGGGCTTAAGCTACAATCTCAATTGGATTTGAGAAAACTACCCCATTCCAGTATTTGAACATAAGAAAATAAAATCATTTTATGCTATTACATTTGTTACAATTAAAAAATCATTGTAATTTCCTTATCATTGACACCAACTGAGACTGTCTGATTGGCATTTGGGAAAGATGACATTATTGCCTAGAAGTAATTTATTTCAAAAGTATCATGAAATTGACAGCCACTGTGATCTTATCCAAACATGATGGTTTGATTAGGCTAAGGAATAAAACGTGGTGATTTCAGGTAAATTATTTTATGACAACATTTCAAAATATCAGAAATATGAACACAGTTACAGAGTTTTATGCTGTTTAGTATCATGAAAGTCCACAATATTGAAATTATCACCAGTCATGAATTAGCCAACAATTCCATTACAAGAACATTAAGGGCTATAGTACTTTGACTTTCTTTTGTGGCTGCAAATATTCATCTCACCACTTGATTGGAAGATTTAATTTATTTCAATTGTGACCAAGGTTGAGGTAAGGAATCACATGCATCTTATTGTTCCCCATCTTGGCAGGATGAAAAATTCAATATCTATCCAACATTTCAATCTCTGGACTTCAAACCATATTAACTCCTCATGTTTTTAGAACTTTGTTTGAAATAATATCAGATAATGATACAACACAGAATGAATTAACGGAAGCAATATGTTACACCATGTAACTTTAATTCACAAAACAAAAAGAAAAACGGAAACAAACAAACATACCTTAGTTACATTAGGATGATCAAGCTTGTGCCATACAACAACTTCTTGTGTAAAAGCTGCTCTAAGTGAAGCTATTTCAGCCTCTGTTCTGTGGCCCTCCTCTCCCCAATCAAGAAGTTTAACTATGCAAGAAGAAAGGGATGAAAAAGGTAAACAAAAATATGAAATGGTGGTCTGGCATTTGAGATCTAAATATGCATAATTTGGAAGAGTAAGAATTCCTCAGCTGAGTTATAGGGTCAGGAGATGTTATACTTGTATAGGCCTTTTGTATAGCCTTCCTTGGTTAGTGGAGGTTTACTTAGTTCTTTTGATCAAGTTTGTAAATCATGGGGAGGATTCCTCATCCTTCTCATGTTTCTTTTTAATTTCCAATATATATGTTTTGCTTCTGATTAAAAAAAAAAAAAAGAATTCCTCGGCTGATAGCTAAAGCAACCACACATCACAGAAGATATTGATC
The DNA here is from genome assembly GCF_004353265.1 of Vitis riparia. Lineage (NCBI taxonomy): Eukaryota > Viridiplantae > Streptophyta > Magnoliopsida > Vitales > Vitaceae > Vitis > Vitis riparia. Next base: position 2,413,985 of record NC_048444.1, read on the forward strand.
CCAAATCAAATAACATCACATGAAGATGAGAATAAATAAATAAATAAAAGATAAATAAATAACTAAAACTATGAAACAGAACCAAACATGGTTGTAGCTTTTAGTTAGAGACTGTTGTTGATGCCTAGATCAGCCACCAACTCAAGATAGTTGAGACAAAGCTTTTAATGAGTTGCCGAGTTGAGCATTGATATTAGATCTTTATATTATAGACAATAACACCAATTTCAGTTGGTACTTTTCTTTTGAACAACAGATCGCATTTGCCTAGCCCACGGGCAAGGCCCCCCCTTCCTCAAGACAAAAGCAATTGGGCCTTCCACTTGTGGAGAGCCAAGATATAACACAAGGCTACAATGGGCTGATGGTAATTCAGTAGCTTTCATTTGTGTTACTTTATCCCCACAGAAGTGAGATAATAAGTACAAATCAATAATGAGTTGGGACACATGAAAGTTCAGGAAAAAGAAGAAAGACATCAAAATTATGGCAGCTAACTGCCAACTCAACTCCTTCTCGTGAATCACGGGTTTTGCAAGGCTGGTTCTACATGGCTTGATCACAAAGCACTCTGTTATAATCTACAGAGACTGAAAACAGGAAGTACTTTTATGAAAAACAAAAAAAAAAAAAAGAAAACGCTTTTCCTCCTTTCAGTTGCTAAGAAAACTGAGGATGCTCTGTTTTCGAACTTCTAAAATGAATGCTATGTGTAACCAAACCAAGTATTTGTATTAACTTCATTTTAGTGGAGGCAATTATTAGTTCGGGTCCCCAATAATGAATTTTAAAATTTTTCTTCTTCATGCATTTTCCCATCAACCAAACAGAGTTTGAAAGAATATATATGCAGGCATAAATATTTAGGAGCCGGCAACAGTAAAAGCAGCAGCTCCCCTCGCCCACTAAGCCAAAAAAAAAACTAAAAACAGAAAATAACCCTTAAAAATGGCCCCAAAAGCCAAAAGTTCAACCAAGAAAAGTCCCACTTCAAAATTTTAAACTCTTATCAGTCATTAGAAGTCCATCCCTTTTGTCAGCCAAATTATGCCCATTGTACTTTTTTTTTTCTCATAATACAAGGCCCTATTTGGTCCTCTCTTAAGCATTTCCCTTTCCATCCAAACATTTTCTCGACAGCCAAACAGAGAGTAAACTTATATTCATGAAAGGATAAGAAAAGCCAAATGGGTGTCCGAATAATCACCACAAACACACGGAAAACCAACGTAGAACGTCAAATAAATGGGTATTCAAAGAAAAACACAGTGCCCCACACACCTGCAACATCTTGGCCATCGTAAACCCCACGATGAACCGTCCCAAAAGTGCCACGAGCGATGACACTCTTGATGACGAGCTTGGAAGGATCAATCTCCCACTCTTCTCGAGTATTGGGCCTCTCTTCTTGCTGCTCCTTCTTCTGCTCCATAGTCCATGCTCTGCTGAGATGCCTCTGAAGCTGCTCATCCAAGCTCTTCAGATCTATCTGATCTGCCCTCACAAACCCGTCACTCTTCTCCTTCATTTTTCTTCAATAGACTTCCCACACACTCTATAAAACCTATAACCAACTATCTTATATATAAAACATGTGAACACAGAAACAGTAGTGGAAGAATACCAACACCCCAAGATAAGAAAGCAGAAGAAGCAGTCGCAGAGACAAGAGTAACTGCCAATGTTGGAGAGGAAGAGCTAATGAGAGGAGGGGTTGTTGGTGGGTTTTGTTTCTGTGTCCCCACTCTCTTTCATCTCACTCCTCTCACTTTTTTTCCTCTTATTGTTTCTTCTTCCCTTCTTTTTTTCTCTCTCCGTCAAATATATATCATACATGTGGGCACATGGATATTGCCTGAATAGGACATGTGTTTCTGACCCACCTTAGTCTCCCCCTCCCTCTGCCCAACCTCCACTGCCACCACCTCTTCCTCTTTATACTTCCCTGCAACTTCCATATTTCTTCAATTCTACTGTTTCTTTCGTCTCCAAAATTATAATATTTTTCCAAAAGAAACAAGGTCCTTTATTCTCCATTTTTAGAGCTTTCAAGTCTTTTTAATGACTATGAATTTCCTTTAATTCAAAGATGCTACAAATTTCCATTAGGGTTGATGGAATTCCATGTGATTCTAACAAACAAGACCTTCATAAAGCTTCATTTTTTGTCTACTTCCATAAGAGCGATAGTATGTTCCACAAATAACTCTTACCCATGTATCCTCTTAGGAGAAAAAAATAGCCCTACTATTAGAGAGGTGTTTCTCCTATCATTATAGATGTTGTATTATTTGCTTCGCACTCATGAATTTATTATATTATTTCCTTTCTATTTATTAAATTCATGAATGTTGACAACATCTGTCCCATTATTTAATATAACAATTATGAACAAATGGAGATTTGGAACTAAGAATCCTACTACTTTTGTTTCCCTTTTGTTAAGATCCAGAAAGGGTTTGTTTGGAATCTCACATTAAACTAATGTTTCAAAAAAAAAAACCTAAGCAATGGCCATGATTTAATGATCAAGTAAACGTCACTTACAGATTGGATGAGAGGAAAAAGAACAAGGAAAAGAAAAAAGACATAATGGTGGTGGGAATGGTCAGGGGTTCCTCATGGGATTCCCATACTGGGGAAGCTAAATTACATGATAGCATGCTTTAGTATAAAGACAGAGAAGACGAGATGGGGATAAGATTTATATACAAGGCAACAGATGGTTGGTGTGGGGGGAAGATGGGATATTTTCAAGGGTACTTTGAACAAAGCCATCAAAGAAAGCAAGCAGCTTTGCCTCTTTCTTGTACTTCAATGTGCGTTGAGTTGTGGGTGTGGCCCAGAATTATTTTCAGAAATAAAGCTTATGATTAACAGAAGTGGGGTCCCAGGGCTGTTGTGGAAGGAGATGTTGATAAAGGTCCTCAGTCAGATTTTTAGGAAGAATAAAATGAAAGTGGGTTTTTTTATTTTTTTTTCTGGCCAAGCCATTATGTTCTTTATGTGGATACAAGTGAATGAGATGGAATCTGAGTACCAGACAAAACCGACCATTTTAATTGAGCAGTCACAGGACCAAAAATGGAAAAACCACCTTCGGTGGTAATTGTTTGATAAAAGTTAAAAGCTGCAACCATCCCAAAATTTCAAAGGGAACTTACTATGAGAAACAAGTACCTATATTTAAAGACCTGGATATGCATCTGGTTGTAGGACAATCAGTGAGGTATGTTTCTCATCTTAATACATGATTCTTTTGTTGTGCTCTAAACATCTCCCATGTCCGGAGAGAGTAAAATCAGGGGACAATTCCCAGCTCCATGTCTCATAATTCTCCAACATCCACTGCCTATTTTCTGAGAACCATGGATCAAATCCATATGATTTGTGGGAAATTTTTCCAACTTTGCTGCCTGACTAGGCTGAATCCATGATCCAAATGGGGACTGAAGAGTAGGGGAATTGTGAAGTTGGAACAGCAACATTGAAAGGAGATGAAAAACTTCATTACAGATTAAAAGTGACGCAAATACAGCTATGCCTCCTACCCAACCGACACTCTGGCTGGTAAGAATGGACTGATTATTTGGTCAATTGTGTAATCTAGCTAATGTTTACCAGCACTGCCCTTGTGGAAACTTTTTACCTTATTGAGTGTGAGAGATGGAGAGCATCTTTCTCCTGTATTAGAGCACCATTATTGCCTGCCCGTGAAGCCTACTCTTTTTGACTTCAAGGGCCATCAGGAGAAGAGTAGAGTCAGGGACTCAGGTATCACGGGGCCGGAGTGTTACCAGTTTTCTTATGGTGCCATAATAGAGACCCGCCATTGATTCCCGTGATCTGGGTGGCGTCAAAGCTTTATCCTTTCAGAAAGTCTCTCTCACACAGGCAGGGCTTGCAAGTTTGGCAAAATGGTGTCCTTTTCAAACTAACAAATCTGTAAATGTTTATGAGAAATTTTTACAGCTACCCACTTCCCACGTGAAGTGCTTGAGGACATTCTGTCACGTACGTGCCCGCCCCGTGAACAGAATCTATTCTGCTTTTAGAGCTGATCAAGGAAAAATATGCACTTCCTCAGTAGCTCCTATCGGAATATAATTGACACTAGACAATTCTTTATAAGATTATCATTTCCCCAAATAAAACCTTGAGATCGTGAATCTTGATGGATGAATAGAACTCATCAGATAACCCCCGTACCAATCATGTATTAGAGGAATGAAAAATGCCATGGGAAGTAAGAACCCACATTTAGAACAAGCAGTAACTGAAGACAACTTTATAATTTATTGAAATCGGGTATATATTCTCCACATAGCATCATAATATAGCTCAGTCTCATGCAACGCGTCCTGGTTGCAAGCCTGTTGGACAACTACCACAGCCTAAATGTTAGCATTTGTAATGAGAGAGCACCCATTGATCTTTGGTCACATCATAGTAATCCACAAAAGTTACCAGATTAGGGAGTTTCACAAATATTCAATTTACATGTTGAACAAGTTGATCCTATATAAAGTGGCAGTCTCCCAATTTAAGGAATGGCCATCAAGTACATTAAATATGTTCTCACTTTTTGATAGGTTATATAAAAGATGTTTTTACATCAACAATAGCATGGATCAGTTAAGCAAAGCATGACTATACTAGGTGTATGATATTTGAACTACACTGAATTTGGGAGTCTTGTAACTGGAGAATTTTTTTCTTTAAGAAGAAAACAAAGAGACATAATGCCCCTAATGATAATACTACCTTCGCCTTATTTTCTTCTCTGGTGTAGCGTGTACTTGTGCCTTGATTCCATAGGTCTTCACCTGAAAATTTTCAAAAGCCTCGGAAATTGCTCCAACCTGTAACATTGTATTGAAAAAGAAAATGTAAACCAGAATAGAGTGGATGCAAAGAGAAATTGTGATGAAACCAAAATAGCATTTTTTTTTTCCACATACCAGTTCAGGCTTTTTGGAGTACACCCTCACTATCATATCTTGATAAGAAGTTGGCAGCAAGTGACTGATGCGATCATCACTTATCGAGAATTTCTCATCACTCTCATAATCCTGAATAGAATTTTCATCCAAGTAAAAAAGTACCAAAGAAAGATGTCTGCATAATCTTGAATTGAAACAGCAGCTCTTAAAAGCTGCCACTGAAGGAACAAAGCTCAGGAAGGGAAATACCACAATAGAAACTGATTAAGAAAGGCTTCCTTTCATCTACTACCTTTTGCAACTGAATGAATATTCATCTCTCAATACATTAGTATATTATTATATACTGAGATATGTCTCCAGAACTAGTCTTGATGCTAGATTGTATTTTCTTGATTAAGTCTATATATCTCAGCCACATTGGAGTTCTCTCATTTTCAATCATATTTTTTCTCAAATTCTTGGACAAAATAGAAAACACAGATCAGAAGTTTCAGATAAAACTGGATAGTCTTTCCATATGATATCTCTAGCTGAAATATGACAGTTACCTTCACATCTAAGTCAGTAGACTTAGTGAAGTTTTTCTTGGATAAGTTTTTCTCAAACATTCCCATTTTTGAAGTGTAATATCTAGACACACTTTACTAACCAATTCCATCCCAGACAGATGGTTCTTTATTCCAGTTAAAGTACAACCAGCAACCTACTGAAAGTACCAAAGGACCAGATGAAGGTTTTCTACCATAGGCATACATTTTGGAAAGTAATGACAAATTGAAAGTGATAGGACATCTGGCCACTTTTACCAACCCTAAAACCGTTGATGGTCTTAGAATTTGATGCTCTGAAGGAGGCCTGTAAATCAACCAGTAATTTTTTGTGGTATTTCTAGATGTCTCCATCATCAAAACATTTGTACTTTGAACATAAAGCAAAAATGTCAATGGATTTTGGCATTACTATAAACAGGGACAATGTTAATCTCTAGCCTTAATCAAGCACATTTAGAAGCTGACAATATTGAGCATAAACAAAAAATAGAATTCATAAGGATTCTGGCAATAAAAGTGAATCTCTATACCTGAAAAAATCTGACTCTGGAAGAGAACATACATGCACAAAAAGAAATTATTGTTAATAACCAAAATGTGATTGCTGCAAGATCAGGTGGGAAAGGTGATCACTTCTTCAGATTCAGCATAAATTCCTACTCTTTTAAAGTACCTTTCAAGAGGGTTATGCTTTCCCCGAGTCAAATCAATCTTGACATTGTCAACAACAACATCCTCTTCTCTTAGTATGGCTCCATTTTTCTGTATATTGAAATAATAAACATAAGTGATATGTTTTGATGTAGCACCGAATACAACATACCTAAATAAACCTGCAAATATGTATATAACTAAGTTTGTGGAAGGACCTGGGAACAAACAATATCTTGCACTGTGACATCTTTGAAATTTTCTAGTTTGTCCCTTGGAACAGCATACTCATTACAGAACTGCCAAAGAAAAGCAAAACAGCAACTTGAACTTAATGCTTTTCAATGCATTAATTCTTAATAACAAGTGCATTAACAATATTCATGTTATAAAGCAAGGCATCCATGATTACCATGCGTACTTGCAAGAAATTATAACTAAGAGCAAAGGAAAAATCAATAAAGTTTCAATACCTGGTATAAATCCCTTCTTCTGATGCGACGTATCAAATCTCTAGACTCCCTTAGCTCCTGGTCTGGAGCTGTTTCAATAGTTTTGATGATTGTGTCATCTAACTGCAATGCCATGAACAAAGTACAGCACTTTTAATGATGTGGCCTGGAAATTATTTAGATATGAAAATAGAAGTAAACAGCTCTCAAAACCTTCCAGTATTGAGCAGGGTCATCAATGTGAGATGAAATTTCTAGATAATCATTTGCCTTCACCAGGGCATCAAGTACCATAAGATCTATTGCCTACAAACAGTAACCCCGTCAGATTGAACATATTAGAGCTTCAAATAGACAGAAGATAACAAATTGAACAGAAAAGGGTTTAAGGTTGAACATACAAAGGCAGAACTACATGTATTACTGACAAACTACTTGCATTTCACACCTTTACTTTTGCATGTGTATACACCGTTCGATACAGATCAGCACGGGTGGCAAATAACTTGTAGATGGTAAGATCTAGCAAAATTATCAAATCATGAGCAGAAGACAATATAGAGCATTTTTTTAAAAAAAATGATGATTGAATTCACCAAAAATACTAACAATCTTTATAACGGTAGCATATCTCATCACCCAAAACCCGCATGCTCTCCATTATCCTGCAAGTGATGAAGACAATATCTGGAGAAATGGTTTTCATTGTATTTAGTTTCCAATTACTTTTATTGTTTGGACATTTCCTTATACACTTCCTGTGCCCCCTTTTCCGCATTCTTTTTACATGAGTTCTTATTCATCTATCAGAAAAAAAAAAAAAAAAAATCTTTCAATTTTATTATAATGTTTTTCTTGCACTTAGTTCAATAACAGTAGTAATAATATGATATTGTGATATCAGAAGTAAGGATATCTAAAAGGAAATAGTTTTAAGCTTCTAGATGGATAAATATAACAATGCATTCAAAAAAGAAATAGAACACTAGAAAAAATTAAAGACTATCTGAGATTTGAGTCAACTAAGATTCAATGGAAAGAAGAATATGTTGAGCAACAAAAGAATTATTCAAAACAAATCTAAAGAATAAAATAAAATAAACCTCTGAAACTCAACGTTGCATCCCAGGCCACAAGCTCTACAGTCTCGGACTATGTAATCAAATCTGCAAATCAATGAAGTTCTCAAAGAATTACAGTTTTGTATCATAACCACATGTTTAATCATTAAACTAAAGGCTGAAACAAAGGAGGGAAGGGTATGAAATTCCAACGGCTGGATCTAGCCAATAAATTTCACTTACTTGTCCACATCAATTCCATTTCGACCATTTGCAACAATATCATACAAGAAATGCTTCTCTCTTGAGCTCTACAGGTGATAACAAAAATAGAACAAAACTACATCAGCAGGCACAAGATGTGTTCAAAAGGTTCTTCCAAATATGCCTAATGGATCATCCAAAAACTTACTTTTGCCTGTGAAGTTCCACAGCTAGCTACTATCATTTCCTGTCAAAATAGAAATCTAAATCATGTTAAAAGAAAAGTTAAATCCATATATAACTCCTGCTTACAAAAGTATACCATGCTTACAATAGTAATACACTGTTTCATTTTACTAATTATCTATCCATATTTATAGGAGGACCAAAATCAATGCAAGTATCAAGGCAAAGTCAATAATATTAGAATTATGAGATGGAACTCAAAGGATACCAGAAAAAAAAAAACTTTCTCAAACCATCCATTGACAAGAAAAGTCAGCACATCCACAACATAAATCAAGAAAACTCTCTTGTAGTTTAAAATTATCAGATTACCCACTTTCACTCCTAAAAGCCAATGAGGTTTTTCATGTGAAGTCAAAAGGATAAAAGAGTCATGAGGCTATTAGAAATTTAGGTTGAGGGTGCAGTGGATAGAGCGGTTATAAATTTCATTATTTACTAAATTCTCATAGGAGAAAGAAATGAGGGTAGATGAATCAACTGGCTCAGTGGAGGAAGAGGAGAAACTAGTTAAGGAGCAAACACATTGTGAGAGCTAGCTCTCTAACCACCATAAAACAAACATTCTTGTTTGCCTAACATGGTTTAGTATCCAGTCATGCAGTAGCGACCATGACTAGATTAAGGATCTAGCAATTACCCACAAATGGATGACTAAATAAGAGAATCTCTTTTAAGAATATTTAAATGGGGGATACCATAGCCTTAAATTTAAAACTCAAAGAAGAAAAAAATAGAGTGAATAATACAAGATGAGACATTTGCACCTATTCAAGTGCTCTACAACTTTCAGCATGTATGTTCTATTAATCCACATGTTTGAAATCATTATACTGTGGTAATATAAGAATACTAGGCACTATATTCAAGAAAAACAATGTGGGAACAAATTACCCCAATAATATCAACTTACTTTAACTTGTTTAATGGTTTCGGAGTCGATGTCAATATGGTGCTCATCAACAATATAGTCAACCATCTTCACTGACATTTGCTCATGAGACCTGGCACATACAAATGTAACATGAAACAAAGAAAATTATCTTTTGTGGCAGAGGAAAGAAGTAAATCAAAACAAGTGGCATTGTGGGAAAGGAGGAACTTATATCCCAGTTTGCTCTGGCACGTGCTCACTACCTCGTGTTATTTCTTTCCTATCTATTTTTCAGCATCATTGGAGAGATGTTTATCCACTACTATTACTTTCAATTCTAGAAAATTTGAGGAATGGTAGGAGTAGAGGATGAATAGGGGCAATCTGAATTATCTGATTTATTATTTGATCAATGATGTGATAGAAGTAATTTTGAAAAATCATAAGTAGAACAAGGGAAATAGAGGTGTTTTGGCTTTCAATAATAATGTTTTACATATATATTTTCCTTTATTGCCTAGCTGAATTCTGATGTACTTGTACGCTAATGAAGGGGAAAGATGCACTCTATTGAAGGATGTAAAGTTTACCATTTGCGGCCACCATGAACACGAGGAAGAAACTCACGTTCAAACAAGTGACTATAAGGTCCATGTCCAATATCATGCAGGAGTCCTGTAAATTGAATGACCAGAGCCAAAGGAAGGAATTAGTTGAATTCAAATAACAGCACTTAGGGAAAATATATATAATTACCTGCAAGTTTCACTGTTCGTATGTCAAAACAATCAATACCAAGCTCAAATCCCTGCAGAGATGGAGGCTTATAAATAACATATTGAAAATTTTAGGTTATGCAGTGATCGTGCAAATAAAAAACAGTTCCATACTTGGTGAGTTTTAAGTTTGTGAATGGCTTCACCAGCAAGCCAATACACCCCAAGAGAATGTTCAAACCTAGAATGCACCGCCCCAGGATAAACCATGTGTGCCATACCTGAAATACATGCAAAAATATTTCAGCAATATCTTTAAGCCTATGCAAGCAGTTTGACAAAGATAATTCATCGAATGCCACAGAGATAGAAAGCAGTTAAAGTCATCACACAATTGTGATCCTGTGTGTAACACAAGCAATATAAACAACCCAGATCCATAAGTGTAGAACCTTTCTTCAAGAAGGTCATCTAATCAAATGTAAACTTATGGATGAAAACCAAGGTGTGGGTGAGACAAATTTATATAATTGGATCATCATCTTATTTTCCATATAAATTGCTCATAACATGGATATCCAAATATACACATATAAAATAAAAGTAAAAATAAATCCATGTGTTTTATCATATTCTCATTAGTACTCCGAGCAGCAGGTTGCTAATTTTTATATAGTAAACAAGCAGTATCATTAATAAGGTAATAAATAGTACACAGTAACATAGGCAAACAAATCACATGTTGAACGACAAATGTTCCTGAAAGCTTTAAAAGTTAGGATTTTAGCCCCCAATCTACATCATGCTTTCTATCAATCTTAAAGAAAAACATGCATAATTTTCACCTATCGCATGCTTTAATTTAAAAGACCAATCTCAAAAGGAATTTGAAATAATTAATGATTAACCATTTATCTTGGCCAAAGATGACCACTAGAAAAAGCTCTTTTCTCGGTGTTTTAGTAAGAATCAAAATCTACCCTTCATTTGACTTTCATTTTGTCCCTTTTGATTGAAAAAGACTCAATGCAGTTGCATGGTCAATCAATTTTAACTTATATTTTCTAATCAGATTCTAGTTTAAGTAAGTTTTAAGTTATTTATTCCTGATTCTTGGATAACAACTTAGTACACTAGTTGGTTAAAAGTGGATTTGAGAATTTATAAATTAACCTACAGGGTACAGCCAAGGTGGTAATGCCCTTTGCTAAACAAGGTATGCCCTGGCTTCTAAGCCCAATCCGATGTCTGTTTCGGTTGATTGAACAGAATTACACCTAATCAATAAAGCATATATAAGAACTGGCAGATTTTGAGTGGCTGTAACAAAACACAATCTTGATAAATGAAACCATGAATCTCGAAGAGAGCAGGATCATTGAACTTCTCTCTTTGGAGGATGAATCTCCAAATAAACCATAAGGCTTGGAATCATTTTCTGCAATAAAATTCATCATTCAAAGATCTAATGATCACTTGTCTTTGACAAATTAGGTTAAAAGTTAACTAAATCTATGATGTTTGTTTTAACTTCCCTGAATTTCAACAAATCTCTGTATCATTTAAGAGTAATATACTATTTTTTTACTTCATAATAACAATAAAAGCATTGGCAGAAAAAAGAAGTTTATTAACAAATTCTATGCTAATAAACTCAATCTGAGATCATAACTCATGAATTAGAATCAAAATCTGGAAAACTCAGAACGACAGTCATAAAAACATAGGACAAAAGGGAAAAGCTCTTAATGCATTTGTCACAACAATCATGAGGGGTCCTTAACCTATCATATAATATCCTAAACCATCTTATAATTAATTAAGCATTATACACAACCTGATTGAGTCCAATAAGAGCCCCTAACAGCAACCTGATTGAAAAAGTAATGAGAGAACTAACAGAACTCCATTCATTATTTCAAGAATTGCAGTATATAAATTTATTTGCAGATTATCCTTCAAGGTTTATGTGTGTTAGATAGTTAACAGTGAGTTGACCAACAGATGGTTGTTACCAGACGATACACGCTGTTGCTCAGTTGTAACCATTCAACCAACATGTCATCATGTTATAGAATTGGTTATTACCCTTGTATAAATAGCTCCTCTGTTCATAGCTTAAATGATTAATGAGAGATCACCTACAAACTTCTTTTTTTGATTGAATTACTGTTGTTATCAATGTGAAATATAAGACGTCCATTGAAGAAATTCTCGAACCTCGCCAAATGTTATATTTCAAATTGGTTTAATTTGGAGCACCTTTTCATGAGAATGGATCAAGAAATAGACAGGGGATGACTCACCAAGTTGTTTTAGATCACGAAGCCTGTACATTGAAATAAAAATAAAAATATCAAAAAATATACAATTACTTCTAGGAAAAATTACGTCATTCCAAGACAACAAAAAGAAAAAAAATGAAAGAAATATATATATAGATTCCTACGCTAGAAAACCTTACATAATTTCAACTTACCTCTGAAACTGTTCAGTGTCCACAAACTTCAAAAACAGCTGTTATCACAGAGAAAATAGAAATCAAATTCAATTGTGTAACTAATTCAATAGGTTTAGATCCCAAATTTCAGTTCGCGAATTATCAGAATAAGCTTAGATGTCAAATTCAAACAAAAACTCCTGCTAAATTATTGTCTCTACTCGCGAACAACTGGTATATATAAAACAATTCAAAAAATACAAAAAAAAAAAAAAAAAAAAGGCACCGTAATCAGTTGAACCGTTCAGACTGATACAGCACCCTACGCTCCAAGCCGGGGAAAAAACATTGTAAAATGTTTTTCTAATCAAGGCAGAGAAAAATTACACATATGGCTGTTCTTTTTCCATTCCTTTCCTTTTCTTTTCTACCGAAACTTTTCAGAGATCATGCTTTGAAATTCCTAAACTCCAAGATTTCCACAAATTAACTCATGCTATCAAACTCTAATTCCAGAAAATAAAAAAAGTAACCGAAGAAAAGAGAAACAAACAATCACAGAATGAAATCAAAACCGAGAGCAGAGACAGCAAAAGAAGCTCGTACTGGATCAAGGTAAATGTTGCCGTGGACATTGTCGTGAATATGCTTGGAGAATCTGAAATCCTGAGAGCAAGCGAAGCTGTGAATTGAAGGCAAGGAAACGTCGCCGTTGCAGTGAGCTCCCATTACCTTCCCCCCTTAAGAAACCTAATCCAAAAAACTAGGGATTTCTAACCGGAAATGGAGAAAGGCGAATGACTGAATGAGGATGAGTGTATTGCAGGAAATGTGGAGTGGTGGGTGCCGCCAGCAGGTCATATTTATAGTGCTGAAAAGCGGGAACCAATTATGAAATATTCCTTTTTCACTATTTTCCCAATTTTTATATTTTTATTTTTTAGGCTCACTTATTACAGACGCCCTTATGGCCTTATCTTGTTTGTTCCTGTCGGCCCATCGTGTTACACATGCAATAATAGATGATAATTTAAGATTTTGTTTTGGAAGCAATTATTTTATTTCAATGATTTTTCGAAGTAATATTGGGTAGACACTTTTATCAATTAAAAAAAATATTATTAAAAAACATTTTTACATTTAAATATTAACTAATTCTTCGAAACAACATTTAAAAAAACATTAATGAATAAAATAAGATTTCATTTGAAAGTGCTTTTAAAAAACATTCTCAACCTAAAAAGCGTTTTTGAAGAAAAGTAAGATGTTTGGTAAAATTTGAAGAAATATTTTAGGTTAAAAAAATTTTGACACTACATAAGTATAAGTTTCTCTTAATTTTGTATATATGTTTTAAAACCCGTGAGAATCATTTGAGCTCAGAATAACAAGAAAGTTCCTAATATCATATAAGTATGATCTCCTTTTAATAAAATCCACAATATCCACATGAGGGTTGTTATAGAAATACTATCAAATACATATTTTTAAATATTATAAAAATGTGAATATTTCAAGAAAAAGGCTACAAAAAAAATAGATGAAAATTTCTCCGTCTAAATTAGGAATGTTAATAAGTTAAATATATTCTCATCTTTGTTCCAAACTTAAATGGGTTCCAAAAATAACAAAATTGGATTTATTCAAAATGTTAGTTATATCAAAAATTAAAAATAAATTAATTAATTAAATGTTTGTTTGAATACACTAAACACAATCATATGCCTAAACACAATCTAAAGTTTTAAAATTTTTGAATTACTTTAAATTTTAAAATTTTTTAAAATAACTTTTGTTATACTTTATTTTTCAAAGAATTTAATTTTTTATTTTTATGTTACACAAAATTAAAAATTAAAATAAAAGTATGTTAAACTTAAGTTGACTTTTAAGAAATCATAAATAGATTAATAATGCGTTTGTAAAGCATGCATGGGATGGGGGCTTCATAAACTTGAAGATTCAATAGTAGAAGGAAAGTGATGATATGGAGAAGCATTGAGAACCACACCTCCACTAAATCAATAAAGATATTGTCAATGTCACATGCTAACCTTTTGAGCAAGTGATAATCGTGGGAGAAACGACACAAATATATAAAGAAAATAAAAATATATAGCATGTTGTGACATTTAAATTTTTTTTAAGGGATGTGGACGTCACTCTCAAATATGAGTGGACACCTTCAAAGGTGAATTGTCCTTCACTTGAAAAGAAAAATGGGTACATACACATTTCTTCAAACTTCGTGAGAAAGTTTCCTTCATAGCTTTTTCATAGTATAATCAAATTTTAATACGAGGATACTTGACTATGAAGCAACCCATGAAAGTACTCAAAGAGTCGACCATGTAGACTAAAGGCTCCAACTTGGCATATAAGATTGGGCAAGGGTTCGAGTTCTACAAGTAGTTGGTGCAATCACCATACTACTCCCCCCATGGTATGTTACTGTGAAACCAAAGTTTAATTAATCTTGATTTTGATAATAACAAAATAAGGTTTAGAACTAATGATCATATTTTAAGTGTGATTAGACAAGACGATTTCCAAAGTGATAATCACAAAAACAAATCATGTTAAGAAGAAATCATGAAAAAGAAGACCACCTCAAAGAGAAGAGTTTTTCAAGACCCAAGTTTCATAAGATCTCTTTGTAAGGTTGTTGGTGTACTAGGACTTTCATGCATTTCATTCTTTATTTATGCACCAAAATCATACAAGAGTAATATTATTTTAAATATCTTAAGAATTGAATGATTTCATGTTTTCAACTAAAACCTTGTGTTAAATGATTTTCAAACTTGTGTTAAAAGGTTTTAAGTTGAAAAATGTTAGGTGTTGAGCCAAAAAATGGTTCAACCGGTTTAACCGGTCAACCAGTTGTGCTCGTCCGATTGAGGACCGATTGAAGGAGGCCAAAAATTTTCTCTCTCTCCCAGTGACCTTCTCTTCCCGGTCAAGGTTGAACCTCAACCGGTTGAACCCCAAACGGCTAGTTTGACTTTTCTCTTCTATAAAAATGCTTCAATCTTTATTGTTTCAAGAGCTTAACCTTCCCAAATCTTTCTTGATTATATTTGAGCCTTAGAAGAGTATTTTTTAGTGCACCATTATTTCAAAACTTACATATCTTTAGTGCACCATTCAATCCTAATTTTTCTTGTATCATTTGAGCTTAAAGTTCTTGTGCTAGGATTTTTGAGAGATCATTCATTTGTAAATCTTTGAGAGGAAGTTTCTCAAGTGTGGGGTATCACTTGAGGGGTTGTTCAAGAGTGGGATATCTCTTGATAAGTGTAAAAGGTGTTTGGAGCCAAAAGTCCAAGATGGTGAATTGGAACCGTAATCCAATTGTATTGTTTGGTGGTTTGGTTTGGAAACCTTGGATTAGTGGAACCTCAAGCTTGAGATTGAAGCTAGAGGAGAGTGGATGTAGACCGAGTTGCGCCGAACCAATATAAACTTTTGTGTTTGCATTATCTCTTCCCTACTCTTTAATTTATATGCAATTGTCTTTATATTGCTTATCATATACTTGCATATAATTATCTCTTAAATTTACATAGTTTAAACTTGAGAAAAGAGACCATCCTCCTATTCACCCCTCCTCTAGAGTAATTACCATAGGTTGGATTAACCTCAATTTCCTAACAGTTACATTTTTATCATAGTTGAATGACTATTATACTCACAAAGTGTACATGCAAGTTTTCTGCGATGGACTACTAATTAATTATTAGCGTGCATGATATATATATATAAATCCTACAATTTTTTGGGAAATTTGATTGTTCAATATAGTATCAAAGTTTTATTTGATGAAATGTCATATGTTAGTATTTCTTCAAATTATTACGTCAAAAAAATTATACATGAAGAGGATGTTACGTTGCATGATATATTCCGTCCAAAATACATTTGAAATTCAAAATTGCATCAACCTATAAACATTATCCACTTGATGGTCTAATGATTGAATCCTTTAACATTTTTAAATCAAGTACCTTTCCTCTTTAAATCATATTATGCTTCTAGAAAACACAAATTTGATAAAGATGAAATTTTTTTAATCTCTATCATGATTGACAAATGCCTTTTATTTGTCAACTTTGTTTCATCATCCAAGTCCATTAGCAACTTTTAGTCATCAACTTAGCTTAATTTTGAGTATGAAGTCTACCAAAATTTGACTTTTAACACTTGCTTATGCTTGTATTGCACATCAAACTTTCCCAATTTTGATGAACCATCTAACCATCTTCAAAAATAGTCTAGATTATGGAGCACCAAGCGGATTGACTACTTCTTTAATAACATAACAACATGAGCTTGAAAATAGGATCCCGATTTCTTAACTGTCATAATTAATGTTATAATCAAACACTCTAAGGACATGTATTGCAACTTAAAATGGTCACCTGTTGTAATTGTTATAACTCCCTAATACCAATTTACATATTCTTAAAAACCCATGTCAAAACTCCACAATAATATTTCCTTATTCCAATCGAATGACATAACATCTCCATAAACCCTATGTCTAACAAGAAATAATATCTTTTGGTGATAGATTAATGAAATCGTTTTTATTTGGTGTATCCAGTTTTTTACAAGGATCACACTATTAGGTGAGCTAACATAAAAAACTAAGAAATTCACTTTAACGATCATAAGAAGCATTAGTTGATAAATTAACCTCTCACTTAAGACATGAATTGTTGAATCCAACCACTAAACAACTACTTAAAGTTAGCTAAATTATAACAATCCCCATTTTATAAAAGATCGATACAAACAAAACATTACTAAGTTGTCATTACACAAATGAGTTGTTCTCTTATGACAAATTTGTTTAAAAATATGGTCTCCACTTTTAGGTTTTTGGATACTTATTGGACAGACTTTAATTTAGACTTGATTAACCTACTTTATGTTGGTCATTTAACTTGCCAAACTTCCCCTATGAATGGCTAAAATAACCCTTCACTATTCATTGCTTTGCAATTTATCCTCTACTTTATCCGATTTATGAGCTTCTTGAATCATCTCATCATTCTTCACCAAGAACTTCCTCAATTCCTCTCTCCTCAAATATATTTTAACTACATGTTTCAAACCACCATATTCCTCGATGGTATAAGCAATACCTACTTCTATCTACTTAAAAGGATCTCTTTCATGTTGTGAAGATTATTGAAAATCCTAAAGTTTACATCATTCTAGAAGAACATAGGAGTAGGGTGCATTTCATTTTGAAAAAGATGTCTCAAGATTTTTTCCTTGCAAGTCATATTTTCGATAACTAAAGCACACTAGCACCAAGAGATTGCTTATTATTCTTTGTACTAGTGGCAATTATAACTTTAGGCAATGAAACCACCATGTCTTCCTCCCTACCATCGACTTTTTCTTGTGCTAGGAATTATACAGAGTTTATGGCCAAAGTAGTTTATTTGTAAAAAAAAATGATAAGAATAGCATCCATTTGAAAATATTTGTCAAAGTAGTCTTCTTTGTCCACGTAAGCATCCACATGGATTTTAAGTGTATAAAACCACCGTTGGTGACCGTGGTTTTAAAACTTATAGAAATTTCCTTAAAACCACAATTTGTAACTGTGGTTTTACAATTTCTCTTAGAACCACAGTTACTAACTGTGGTTTTAAAAGAACTATCCTTAAAACCACAGTTACAAACTGTGGTTTTGCAATTTCCCTTAAAACCACAGTTAGTAACTGTGGTTTTACAATTATTTTTAATCTTTCCCCGTTTTAATAGTGTTATAATTTTAATATTATTTTTAAAATATTTTTTTATCAAAACAACCATAAAACCACAGTTAGTAACTGTGGTTTTACAATTTCTCTTAGAACCACAGTTAGTAACTGTGGTTTTACAATTTCCCTTAAAACCACAGTTACTAACTGTGGTTTTATGGTTGTTTTGATAAAAAATATTTTAAAAATAATATTAAAATTATAACACTATTAAAACGGGGAAAGATTAAAAATAATTGTAAAACCACAGTTACTAACTGTGGTTTTAAGGGAAATTGCAAAACCACAGTTTGTAACTGTGGTTTTAAGGATAGTTCTTTTAAAACCACAGTTAGTAACTGTGGTTCTAAGAGAAATTGTAAAACCACAGTTACAAACTGTGGTTTTAAGGAAATTTCTATAAGTTTTAAAACCACAGTTACCAACGGTGGTTTTATACACTTAAAATCCATGTGGATGCTTACATGGACAAAGAAGACTACTTTGACAAATATTTTCAAATGGATACTATTCTTATCATTTTTTTTTACAAATAAACTACTTTGGCCATAAACTCAATTATACAAGTCGAAGTTGATGAGACGCGACCCTCATCTCTTTACCTTTCTTCATCAATCATCTTCATATTAAAAAGTGAATCCACGTCCTTCGTTTGTCGACATCTATACAAACCTTGAACATTGTGCAAAGCTCCACAACCATAAAAATAGAGCCACTTGGCAAATTGTAAACCAAAGCAACTTTGGACCCTCGAGACTTGATGGGAATGCCTTACACATGGGCACTATAGGAGTAGCAAAAAGATTCCTTCATGGTAGATGTGTTAAAGGCAACAACATTAACAAAGGATGCAACCACAAAAAGCAAATCTTTATTTAATTAAAATTTTAAAAAATATTAATTTTAATTTTAATAAAAATATATTCAAATTATAATCTCTAAATATAAAATTTAGGTATGGTATGTATTTAATTTATTTTTTAATTTTTAAAATTTTCAATTACCCCTTTACGATATAAATCCAACCACAACTTATTTTATTAATATATTTCCTTCATAACTTTAGGTTTCAATCATATTTCATTCCCCCCTTCTTTTTGGCACATCAAATGTCTTATCTTGGTTGAATGAAATAAATATGAGACAACTTTACCACTATTTGCTCGTACGTCTCATCAATTCATCCTTTTTCTTCACAATAACACATCTCATCAATTAATTTTGTTACTATATACTTTGCACCTTTTATATTATGAGGATGTTTAGGTCTTCTTTTTTTTTTTTTTTTTTTTTGTACATTTTCCAAACCAATTTTTTTTATTAATAGAATTTTTAATTCCAAAAGAAAATTTTTTAAAAAATATGTGTATAATATAATTTAAAGTAATATTACTAGGTACATTATTTAATATAATAATTAATATATACAAAATGTTTCTACATCTTTAATAGCATAACATAATATTCTTTTATTTATAATATTTAAATTAATGTTATTTAGGAGTAATGATACTCATTTTCAGGGTTACAACATGGGTCAATGGGTGTTATTTGAATTAAGAAATAACACATCAAACTTCAATTTAACCCAACATTTAATTCAAGGTAAACTCAACTCAATCTTATTTTTTCTTGAGTTGAGTTTGCATTAGTTAGACTTGAGTTGGTTGTATTGATCAAATTGTATGATTCAATATTCATTTACGATGTTTTTTAAAAACATTTTTTGTATATTTATATCAAAATTTAAATAATAAATAAAACAAAACTTCATGATAATTACAAAAAAACGAAAATAAATTTATAAATTTTTCTAATATATATATGATATAATATAGTTTGATATTTTTTCATAAAAATAAAAAAATTTTATGAAATTCTAATTTAGGTTAGGCTTGAGTTAACCATCAACCCGACCAACTCACTCAAATTGCAATTCTATTTATTTTAAATTAGAGGGGAGATAAGTAAAAAATAGCAAACGAGAAAAGCTTGAAAGGTATTTGATAAAATTTTTAACTAATAGTGGTTAAAATTATTTAGCTAAAACCCTAAGGAAAATAAATAAAAATAACTCTTTAAAAAGTTAAGGTATAAAAAAAGTTTCTACCTTAAATTTTAAAGTTTTTCAAAGTGTATATATATGTACTGAATTCTGAAGGCCCACTAAATTATTTAAACCCATGAATGTATATATACCTACTGAATTCTGAAGACCCACTAAATTATTTGAACCCATGAATGTTCCTTGAGAAGGCTTTAAGGAGTCAATTTTATTAATGAATTTTGTAGACATAAAAAAATTAGTATATTAAATTACCACTAATTTGGTCTTCTAAAAAAAAAAAAAAATTGATGTCGGCAAAGGATGGAATATGCTATGGGATTTGGCTATCCCACCAAAGATAAAATTATTTCTATGGCGTGCTTGCAAATGATGTCTACCTACCAGGTTTGCTCTCTATGCACGAGGTATGCCTGTGACTGATACGTGTGTACTCTGTGGAGGATATGAGGATGATTTAATGCATTTTTTTTCTCTCCTGTCCGTTTGCTCTTTCATGTTGGTCACAAGTTGATTTGATTCCCTTAGTTAATGGTGCCTCTTCTTTTCTTGACTGGATTTTCATGCTCCTCACTAATGTTGATAAAGAAGTGGTGGGGCATGTTGGGTCTATCATTTGGGGTATATGGAGGCAGAGAAACTCCTTGTTATGGAATAATAGTGCCTCATCTCCTACTCAAACAATCTCTACTAGCTTATCGTTCCTAAAATATTGGTTAGATGCAAGATTGGGTTTTGATCAAAAGCTTTCTAATGGAAATGCCAACACTCAGGTCAAATGGAGTAAACCTTCCCCGGGAATGTTGAAATGTAATGTGGATGCAGCGATTTTCTCAGAACATCAAACCATCGGGCTGGGTGTGATTCTACGAAATGAATTCGGCTATGTTGTTGGTTGCTACTCTAAGACTGTTAATGGTGTGAGTTCTCCTAAGGAGGCTGAAGCTTTGGGGTTACATGAAGCTACAAGATGGCTATCGGAGCTGCGTGTTTCAAATGTTATAATAGAATTGGATGTTAAAGGTGTTTATGATGCATTTTACTCTAAAGCTCTTGATAGGTCTGAATTTGGCATGCTTATTCAAGACTGTAAATCTCTATTTCTAGATCAAAGTTTTACTCTATGTCATGTGAAAAGGCAAGCTAATGCTATTGCTGATGCTCTTGCAAAAACAGCAAGCTCTTTTGCTAGTCCAAGTTTTTGGCGGGATGCTCCACCTCTATTAGGAGCTATCTTAGCCTCTGATGTTTCTATTTCTTCTCATTAGTAAGATCTATCATTATTTCAATAAAAAATAAAAAATCATTTTATGGATAAGTCTATCTCATTTCCAACTATAAAAATGATAATAATAAGAATAATAATAATAATAATAATAATAAGAAAATTATTACTAGAAAATTATTACTATTATTATTATCTTGTTGGTAAAACCTCCCGAGAAGAAAATTTTAGGAGAATTCAAAGGTAACTTCGTATGGGAATTCATCAAATCTCCCTGCAAGTTCGATAAGCGGCAAAAGAACTAATACACTCCCTCGATTGACCTTCGAAATCAAGAAAACGTCATCGTTATCTTCCAAAGTGTGATCAAGGCAAAAGAATCAGAGGGAAAATATTCTTTGTTGGAAAGAATATTATTTCTGAGATTGTACCCACTATATTCTTAAATTTAATAAATCATTTGTTCTCGTTATTATTTTTCCCTATTTTATTTTGCGTACAATGTGCCAGAAATTTGTACGCACAAATTTCGTAAAATTTTATCCTGGAAAAATTAACAAAATAAAATAGGGAAAAATAATAACGCGAACAAATGATTTATTAAATTTAAGAATATAGTGGGTACAATCTCAGAAATAATATTATTTCCAATAAAGAATATTTTCCCTCTGATTCTTTTGCCTTGATCACACTTTGGAAGACAACGATGATGTTTTCTTGATTTTGAAGGTCAATCGAGGTCCACAAGCGACTTATTCCGAAGTTACCTTTGAATTTTCTCCTTAGGATTTTCCTTTATAGAGTTTTTCTTTGATTTCTGAATTTTCTCCCCCATTCTCTCTCCTTGGAAGAAATATCTACTTATAGGTGAAGATAGGGAATTTGAATTTCAAATTCCCCAATTTTAGTTGCTGATTTAGTTGGAGATGAGAGAGACTTATCCATAAGATGAGAAGCTTATCCTTTTTATTTTTTTATTTTTTTATTTTTTTAGAAGACCAAATTAATGGTAATTTAATCCACTATTTTTTTTATGTCTAGAAATTCTTTTGGTTAAGGGTATCAGAATTTAAAAGCTAAATCATTATTTAATATGAAGATTTATAATAAACTTTGCAAATTTTATAAAATAAATCCAACACTCATAAATTCATTTCTAACATATGATAAACCTCTTTAAAAAGGACTAAGGTCGTAATGTGAGAGTTAGTCGGGCTAATAACTAATTCAACTTCAACTTGAATTAAGAAAAAAAATCAATCCGAACTCAACCTTGTGTTTAACCTAACCTCATTTTTTTAAGTTTGGATTAAGTTTAAGTTGTTCAAGTTAGACTCGACTTGATCGGATTAGACTTTAGGTTGAGTTCAAATTGACTAGGTTATATAATTTAAAATCTATCTATAATATTTAAAAATAAAATAAAAATTGATGTATTTATACGAATTTTTAAATAGTAAATAAAGACAAAATTTTAAGATAACAAAAAACACACAAATTTATATATTTTTCTAAAAAATGAAAAATATTTGATATAATATAATTTGATATTTTTTAAAATAAATAAAAAAAATAAAATGAATATTATTATATATGATAATATGTATTATAAATATTATAAAAACATTTAATGGAGTTTGGGTTAGGCTTGGCTTGCATAGCCCGAACCGATCCAAGTGGAGTTCAAATCGAAGAAACCTAACCCAATGGGTCGGGTCAACCCGTCCAATTTCCCCTCCAAGATATTACAAAGTATATTTTTCTGAGAGCCTGACAAGTATAAAAAGGAGTGGTCTAAATTTCAAACATCATCACCTTCCACCTCTTACAACATGGTGGTTGTGACTGTTAACTCCACTGCATTATCTTCTTCACACACCCCCCATCTCCACACCACATCCCACAAGCCCTCTTCATTTTCTCTTCTCAATTCCCTCCAAATCTACACCAACCCAACAAAGCCGACCCGGTCCAGACCTCCATACTCCAATGGGGCCTTATCCATCAGGTCGTACATGGAGGATAACAACTCTTTGTCCAGTTTAGCCAACCGGGTCATCGGTTCTCTCCCTATTATCGGCCTGGCAGCCAGAATTTTCAATGACGAAGGTGGCCTGGGCGGCGACATCATCGATTTCGCCGAGTTCCGGAGGCGGGTCGGGAAGAAATGTAGTATAAACGATTCGCGAGCCTTCTATGAGTTCCAAGATCGGCGAGGCAGGGTAATGATTTTTATTTTTACTTAGCATTGTTTTTGTGGGTAATCTTTGATTGTATTGCACTTTGGGGAATCTTGATTTTGGTTTTCCTTATTTGTTTTGATGAGTTAAGAGCTTGAAATTTTGATGGGTTGTGCTTTGATTTACCTTGAATTCTTGATTTTTGTTCATATCACTGCTATGAACTTGGTTTTGATTCATTTACCTACAAATTTTGGAAACAAGCTTGAGCTGGGGTTCTGCTTTAGGTTTTCCCTTTTGGTTATTATAATATTGGGTCATAATAATTTCAGTTACACTCCATGCTTTTTAAAGAGGAATTTTCCTATTGGAATCAAGTTTGAATTGTGCTTTCTTGTTGTATAGGCAGGAGATCCTTTGTATGTCCTACTATGTTGTTGGTTAGCAGCAGTGGGTGCTGGTCTGCTCAAATCTGAGGAAATTTTGGAGGGGGTGGCGAGACTTCGAATCTCAAATGACATTGAGTTCGAGGAACAGAATTTTATTGCCATTATGAATGAGGCCAGAGAGGTTGGTTGGTCTTGTATTTATGCTTTTTTTTTTCCCCTGCATTTTGTTGATTCTAT
The DNA here is from genome assembly GCF_004353265.1 of Vitis riparia. Taxonomy (NCBI): domain Eukaryota; kingdom Viridiplantae; phylum Streptophyta; class Magnoliopsida; order Vitales; family Vitaceae; genus Vitis; species Vitis riparia. Next base: position 2,438,002 of record NC_048444.1, read on the forward strand.
AAGAGTCCACATTCCTTGTTATTATAAGGAGATTCAGGTTATCAAGTGTTTGATGCTATTTCTTGAGGAGCATACGTTAATTGAAAATTGAATCATTTTAGGCCTCACTAAGTAAACTTTGTATTGTATAACTCAAAATACCGATTTATTTGAAGTACTAGAAGATTGAGGCCTTGTCTGAGGACAAACTCTAGAATCTATAATCCTTGAGACAGAGGAAATGACTTTCCTCTTTGTTCAGGGTCTGTTTTTCATGGCATAAACTGGTTGTTGATGTTTCATAATCTAGTCGTAGTGGGTGCACAAGCAGTGTGTAGGCCATGTTTTGGTGGCTGGTGGTTAAGCCCATGTTTTGGTATTGTAATACACTATGCCCAAACATTGTAATCATACGCCTCTTTTGACAGCATAAACCCACCACCCCTCCCTTCTCCGAGGCTTCTATTTTGTTTGGTTACGGGAATTCTTTAGTTCTCTGGTTGGAGGATTGATGTATGAAAATGGTCTTTTTTTTGTGAATGATTTGCGGATCCTTCATTGGTTGTCATGTGCTTTATTTTGTTTATGAGCTCCCATTTTTCCAGGAGAGGGATCAATGTTTTTAATGCAGGAATAGAAGAAATGCCTTGAGCTCATTTCTCTTAATAAGACTCCTTGTCTTTTATGCGTCCTTGATATAACCCTTGATTTATCTTTAACCCACTCTTGGAACACTTCCTTACTGGGAATGCTATTCAACTGCAGAGACGGTCAAAACTAAGGGCTGCTACCCCTACCATCCCCATGGAGATTCGAGCAGAGAAAGCTCTTGAAGCTATTTATGTCTGTTGCTTTGGAAAGGACCCCATAGAGGAAGAAGATGAAAGACTACTGCAAATCATACTACTTGCTGTTTTCCCATCAGTTCAGAAGCCAGAGATAGAAAGGATCGTCAAAGATAAATCAAAGAAAGTAGCAGAGGGTGGTGAAGACAACAATTATCCTGAGCCAAAGGCCTTATCTAAAGAGGCAGTACAACTGCAAATGAAAGACCTTCAATTTCTTAAACAAAATAGTGAGACTTAACAAGGTGATCCCTTTTACATTTTGCCTTGTATAAGTAAATGCTCTGTTCAGAGAGTTGATGGCAATCACCAGTGTCTTGTTTCTTAAGCTGTGAATGGTACCACTAACTGCAACGGTGAAAAAGTACCGAACACTCCCAAGTTTCTGACTAATCACCTACTCAGCAAAATTGATACTTTGCAGGAAACAAATCCCATCCTTCCAGCCACTAATCCTCATTCTGGGTGAAACAGAAAGTTGTCTTTTTCTTTATCTTATTTTGGTTGGAAACCTGTAATGGAATTACTGATATTGGACCGATTTCAGTGTGTCTGCAGCTGCTTTTTTTCAGTAATTTCCCAGGACAAATTACCCACTAGTTTCCATTTTGGTTAACATACAATAATTCTCACCCCACTTTCATTTTGGGGGAGCCTGCTCAACCTTAACAGACTACAAATAAGTAACCTGATCACTTAAACCACTTTGACTGACACATTTTCCACCATTGTAACTTTTGTTTCTAAATTGGAATCATAATTTATGTCTAGATTATTAGTGAGCAACTTAAGCTTTGAATCAAGTTTTTATAATCTGGACTGAATTTTTTATGCAAGTTTCCATCATGTGGAGACCGGCCATTCTGCAACCCTGGCAGACATTAACTTGGTCCTTCTTGTCAGTAATCTCCTAGAGTGGCAAGTGCAATCTTAAAATCTTAATCAGTACACAAATAACAGAATCAATTGTGCTGCATATGTGATGGCTAGCCCATAAGTACAGTCGCCTACAGGCTACAGTTAAACTGGTCTCTAAATGTGCACCAATTAATTGAAATCAAACCAACCAATCTATGCAGATATTAAGAGAACAGTTTGGAATTTAGAAAGGGAATGTTGCTCCAAACAGAAATTATCAGCCTATGAATTCTCTTTGCCAAGCAAGATGAACCATTCTAGTCAGATAAATAGTACAAAACAATCCTTGAAAACACAGTAGAAAAGTATGGTTTCAGCAAGGTCCTAAATAAATTATTTTGAGATGAGAGAAAAGGCAAATAAATGATTTCTTGAAAGATCATCTTGTCAATGTCTCTGGATATATTGAAGAACTTACAGGCCCTGCTATAGTGGAGTGGCAAATCCTGTCATCAAACAAGAAAAATGTCACATTACTTCAACAATAAAATAGGTACCTGTCATCATGCTGCAAGCCTGCAACAACCCATAAATCTCTTGATCATAAACAGTATGTCTCAACAAACAAATCATCATCTCAAGATCATCTTATGAAATATGAATCACTCCCTCTATATTTATTTCTCACTTTTTTTCCTTTCTATTTATTTTTGTCTTTTTGTTTTTTTATATTTTATAAATTGGGTAAAATTTTGATAGGCACCATTTTTTTATAGGTAAAGAAAATTACATTAAAAACATCTAACAAAAGAGCACTTAAAATTATACGGTGTATGTAAAGGCACCAAAAGGCCAATTAAAACTGAGAGATAAACAAGAAACAACTCCCACACCTAACTTAGAGCTCAGTTAATCAATGAAGTCCAACATAGACAAAAAGCTATCACCTATGTACACTCTAACTCACTCCCAAAAAATATACATGAAGGATTGCTTGATAGCTTGGTCCCATATTTTTTAATCTTTTCAAAAGCTCTCATGTTTCTTTCTTTCTAGATGGTCCAAAATAAATACAAAGGAACAGCTTTCCAGGCTTTCATCCTCCTATTCCCGACATAAGATCTATGCCAGCAAATACTAATGTTCTGAGACTCCTATAAAAAAAAGGAAGTAAAGCTACACACTGTCTATGATACTTTGCCAATGGGGCAATTTTAGGAAATGATTAGATAAATGAGGCGATGGACACTAAACCTCTTAAAAGGGTTCCTGAGGCATCTCAAGGACAAAACCCCTGATTAGGTAAAATGCCTTCCTAACTGATTGCAATGACCCTCTTCTCTAGCATCTAGCTCAGCAATGCATTTTCCTGGTTAGAAGGATCTAGGAGCTTTTGAACATGAGATTTCCTCCTCATACAAGGTCCACATCTCAAAATCCTGCAACAAACTCCATGTGCCACACAACTGATTTTGGTTTGATGGTGGTGTTTCTTCAACATGGTCATTTTCCAAAGTCGTTTAGCAGACCCTAGCTACGAATTTTGGCTCTTGTGGCTAGAGAAGATGAATTGAGAAGAGAGAATTAGTGACACAAATAGATTCATCATCACTACCACATAGTGGAAGTAGCAACAGAGCTGAATGGTTCAGAGCTCACATAAGTACATGCCCTGTTAATCTTCCACAATCAAACCATCAGCATTCAAGAGGAAACTGCGTTGCATCATATATACTTCTCATACAAAGGAAAAAGATACTGTGAACTCATGTAGATAGTTTCTACAAAATGGCTTGTAATGAGTGGCTGCACCTACTGTTACATTTACAATGTATAATGAGAAGCAAACTGCTCATGATGAAGCAAAACAATGAATGTTTATCATGTTTGTGAACTATAAATCCTAAACAAATTTGATCACCTTGTTTGAGTGCCATTTACGGGTTTGGCAACTTTTTTAACCCTTCATATATGGAAGCTTGGGAATGTGTATTTAATTATGCGTCCTTGAATAATAGCATCAGTAAACCATAACTAAATTTGGCACTGCAAATTGCAAACTGCACACGCTTAGCTGACATGGTACTAATTTTAGGAAAATAAAATTTATGAAAAAGTTGCCAAGGCAATAAAAGAAAGCAAAGATTGCTATAAAGCTAACCAGAGCCCAAACAACAATAAAATCTAGAAAACAAATTACAAATCCCCAATGACCCCTACAGGTATGATCAACTACCCAGTATGTATAAGGGCAATAAAAGAAAGCAAAAATTGCTACAAAGCCAACCAGAGCCCAAACAACAATAAAATCAAAAAAACAAATTACAAATCCCCAATGACCCCTACCACCCTGCTCATCCGAAACATCAGCCACCCAAACTTACTAGTTCAAAATAATATTGAAAAAAGAGGGACACATATGCCTCAACGCCAAATCACCACACCAAACATCTAGCCTGGATTTTTTCATAATGCCATAACGCACAGGCAAACTAGTCCTGAGATGAACATATCCCAACTTTTTCAACTAGCTTTCCCACAACCTAACCCAAACCCCTGCAACCCCCTCCCTAGAACACCATACTTCAGGCTCTGCCCCCATGATAACTGGCCTCCACAAAACATCCTAAACTATTGCAAATCTCCACAACCATTTTAAGAGCCTCATTAAGAATGGAAAGATTTCCAAAAATTAGCTTCTCAGAAACAACCTAACTAAGCAAACAGAAGGAACTAAGGGAAGTTGTTTGGCGAGGGAGTAAGTAGCATGTCAGTAACTACACTTGCCAATCACAGCAGTTCAAATCCTAATTAACTCCTTTCATACATGCAAGAAGCCATATCAAATGAGACGATCAAAATTAGAATTAGATAATTCATAAAAGCATAAAAACAAAAGCGACATTAGCTAGTAGACAAAAAACACAATATTGGAATTGCAAGGGCTAAGTACCTTCAGAGAGCCAACCCCAGCTGCCGACCTTTGAAGATAACATAGAATTAAGCAAAGCAGAAGCGGTAGCAGAGTGCAGAGGCATCATCGACACTGTACTAGCCAACTCCACAGGAAGCCTATAAACACCCCAACGTCACAAGTTCAACCTTTTTTTCAATAGAGAATCATACAATTCAACCCAAAAAAGGAAATCCCAGAAGGTATAAAGGAAAACACCTGTTTGTTTGGTTGCTTAGAAAATGTAGCTAAGGAAAAATAATAAAATTTTGAATGCCAGCTTTTTTCGTCTAACATTTCTGAAGGAAAAAAGATAAAAGAAAAATAAAAGGACCTCTACTCAACTTACACTTGATTAACACGAGTTTTTAAATTCTTCTGGTTTTTTTTTTTAAATAAAAATTCAAGTTTCCTTGGCTTTCCTATATGTCCTTGGTAACCAAACTGCGGAAAAATGAAAATCTCAGAAAATTTATAAGAATGGTGAACCTGGAAGAACACGAGGGATATTTAAGGCGAGAGAAGCGAGCAGCAGGAGTGGACTGTGAGGACGCGACCCCAGCGAGGCTAGATGGGGCTGAAACCACAGATGGCGAAGTTGGTGGCCGCTGGTTGCGACTCAGGTAGGCCCGAGTCGTCGAACTCGATCTCTGAAGAAATCGTCTAGCGGAGCTTGACGCCATTTTTCTTCAGAGTTCAGACGGGTGGTAAACCCAAACAAAACCCTAGTTTGTTATGGCAGAGAGGGTGATGATCAGACCACCTCCAGCCCAGTGAGCGACGTGATTGGGTCCACACCATCTAGGCCCAGTTTTTCTGGATCTGACTCTTCGTATGGGCTACGCCTCAAGTATTTTCTTATGTTGCTGTAGAGAATTGAGTCAATTGACTACTGATAAATATACGCAAACGAAAAAATACCCAAAAAAAACAAATGATTTTCCTTTTTAATTCTGACATATCGGAAGAAAGAAAAAACTGAAAACTCTTCTTGGCCTTTTCCTTTCTCTTTTTCTTTTACTAGCATCACCTTTTTCTTTTAATCACCGTCTCCAAAACGACGGGTTTAGTTTTAGGGTAGTGAGGAGTTTGTTTTTGCAGCTCAAATCCAGCTATTGAAGTCATCATGTGAGAGTCCACCGCTCTAACCAAGTGATATTTCTTGTGGTTCTACCCTAGCATGGAAAGGCAAAAACCAGCCTAACCCATAAACTAGGCCAATTAATTATCGCACAAATGGTTGGTCATCAGTCATCAGTCATCACAGGTGCTTTTCAACTCACATAAGCCAAGTCACAAAAAGGTCCTCTGATTGATACGAGTAAATTTTGAAAGTATAAAACTTCTTTTCATATGACACCTCAAGCCAGCAAGACTCCAATACCAATTTGACGTATGAGAATTGACTTGCCTCTATATTTGGGGAATGGCTGCGTAAAACATAAGCAGCCACGAAAACAAATGCTTATCGTATAAGCCAAATTCCTGCTCAAGGAAGAGAGTTTTGCTAAAACTTTACATGTCAGGTCACACCACCTTAATACTACAACCAGATCAAGACAGACATGTCCAACTAAATAAATGTAAGTTAGATACAAGAGAGAATTAGGGGCAACTCAACTTGCATAATATTCATTGATAATAATATCTCATAACAGGAGCAATTCACGTCATAACATTAAAAGAAATAACCAAAGCAAGTTCCATTTTTTTTTTTTTGTTATCCAGACTCTAATTACTAGCTGCACCAGAGGCCTAAATGGCTCCTCCAGCTGCCTCAATTGCCTGCAAGGTACAACCAGACTTCCTTTTGTAGTAATAGCTCCTTCCTAAACATGAATTTTCCTCAGGCATCATGCACACAAGATGACCAGGAAATAACATAAAATACCACTTCTCCATTTTCATAAGATCTCTCCCCCTTGATTCAATTTTGTCCCCCTAATGAGAGACTGCCTGCTGTCCCACAGGTCACTCTTCAACAACATTAACTAATTCATATTCTACCAGTGACAGGTTGTTGTCTTCTTTGACGGTGAAGCTGGCTGGTTCAGTCACTTCTACACGACCCCACTTGTCCACAGCAAGCCTCATTGATCCCTTGAACATGTCGATTTTAGCATTGCGCAAGATTACTGTAGTATCAGGCTTCATCAGGTCCACTGTGTATGTGAGACCATAACAAAAAGGCATACATTAGATTCATCATGAAGGGATGAGAGTTATCTATTGTTCCATGGATCCATAAATTCAAACTGTGAAAGTAGGCAAGAGAGTAAAGTGTTATATCACCACAACATTTCAGTGAGCAAGGCTATGAGCAGTTTATATCTAATAGCAAACTATCTCAGTTGGGTACTTAAGTGGAGAAGGAAATAGCAGGCAACACCAGTCACTTAACACATCACCAGATTTTGTATTCAGGTGGATTGGCGTGAGACTATACACTGTCATGTAGATTACATAAGGTCCATTTTTATCAAGGATTGAGGCCCAGGATATTGAAATCCTGCACTGACACTAATCAGATGTTTTAGCTAAAACCATTTTACTTGCCAGAAGTTTTTGTAGTTCTTGAGAAACAAGAACTTAAAAGCTTGGACTTGTGTAGAGATGGAGGACCACTGACAATGTACTTAAACTTAGCTGGAGGGTGACAGTAGAGTGTAATCACATTCAACCATCATCAGCACAAACAGAAGTCAATTAGCAAAAAGAAATACCTTGATCATTCCTGGCTGTAAATACAATCATTCCAGTTTCATCTCCAACCAAGCATTCAGCAATTCGCATTTGGCGTACTTGGGGTCCATCAGGGCGACCTTTCTGCAATACCATCTTTGAACTAACAACCTTCACTGTGAGAGTGTGTCCACTAGTGCCCGGCCGCAGCTGATCAACCTTGGTGAAAACTGGTTTCCTCATTCCTGGTTTTGCCTCAGCCATTTGTATTTAACCCTTAAATAACAAAGGAACAAATGATTTAGCTATTACTAAAATGACGAAAAAAATTGGTTCAGCCATCCTGTCAAGGGTGGAGTAGAAACTTCAGGTCACAAAAACTGTTAAAAATGTGATGGTGTAAAAAATGCATGCGGATGCAAACCCTTACAGTGCCATATGCACCAATCAAACTTTGAGATATACAAAGATATGTGTAGCCCTGTATTAACCTCTCCCGATTCACAAATCAGAACTTTTACCATGGATGGCAACTCAGGCCAATGCACAGCAACACTTAAGAAACATGCAAAGCAATGTCTGACATAACACAGGTACAGTTGTAGATCATAGTCAGAAATTTTTGAAACCTTTACCTCAACCTTAGCTCAAGGTTTACCATAGGCGGTGTAGGTTTTAGAATCTGCTTATATGACATTAGAAGGCAACATAGATTTGAAAGACAAAAGACGCAAAGATCTCTTGGGGCTAGACACAAGACACAACTGAAGTCCCATACAAAAGCAAACTGAGGCCCAACGTAGGGCATATGCTCGTATAACACCAAATATGTTCAGTTTGGCCAAAATGATGCCTTTTTTCCTATGAGCTTAAAATAATAAAAATAAAATTAGATAAGGCTATCTGTGTCACTTCACTGAAAGGGTTAATAGCTGGAACGCTTCTTTGACAACAATGGGGAGCAAAATTTTTGCTACAACAATTTTGAACCATTCTCATTGCAAAAATGCCTGGTCAAGACAATTAAAAAAGCATTCTTCCGGACCAAGATGAAACGACAAAACAAAAACAAAATTTAATGTGTCTTCTTACATTAACCAAATAAATTGCAGCTTCATAAAGGAAAATCAATTAAGATGTATCATGGCATGGAAAATGCTGTATGCAATTGGGCAGATCTCATCAAAGAGAGTCAATGCACAAGAATAATCCACTGATCATCAACGTCTCATTCCAATGATTTAGGTTCAGCATAACAAATCGTGTCCAGCATTACAATCCTCGAGAAACAAACAGACCATTTAATTTAAATCCCAACCATGCATGAAAGAGAAATTTCCCACCACTCAGATTCCTAGAAACCTCATTCACAGAATAAAAATATGATTTGTAGAATAACTGATCAAACTTCACCACTAAACAACGCTATAAATTCCAGAATAATCTCCGGTAGTGTGCCGATCACAAATAGCCAAAAACGGAAATCACAATTTTGAATCTGTAATTCTAAATCTACAAAAATCTCGCGAAACAAACAACCTGGGGAACAAAAAATTTACAAACTTCCTTTTTCTTATATTTTCCCCCATTTTCTCAGCAAACAAACAGACGTCAAAACAAAAAAAATGCTGACAAAATTTTTGCGAAGATCAACAAAATCAAAACCCTAACTTTCAGATCAATTTTAAAAATAAAAGAATATGCGTTCGAATTCATTGTGAGGAATTGGGGTTTGCTGATTACCTTTTTCGCGAGAGCAGGAAGAGAGATGGAGAGATCAGAGAAGAGATCTGGTTTGAGCGGTGATGAGGATCGGCGAGCGTCGAAATCGGCTTTTGAAAGGAGGGATACAGCAATTGTGGCCGTTGATCTTCAACCATTAAGACGTATCTGAACCGTACACGTTTAATTCACTGGACGGCTAGAGGATTATGTTTTGTTGGTTACAACTTCTAACTCGTAAGCCGTGGTCTTTGGCTAGCACATGCATTGGTACTGGTATTTGCTAATCTTAGTAAAGTCTCATCTAATCCCATATCTCTTTTTTTTTTTTTTTTTGGTATTTTTTTTCAATATATTAGCGGTATAATTTAAGAGATTTGGTTCAAAATAGTTACTTAAAAAAAACTGTTGAATAAAATAATTTTTAATCCAATTCCTTTTTTACCCACATAAATATTTTATTTTTCATTTTTTACCTATATGATAAAAACCGAAGCACATATTTATCGGAGTGCTTTTTTTTTTTTACTTTTTGTTAAAAATAATTTGTTTTGAGATTTTAAGTTGTTTGTTTTTTTTATTTTTTCATAACTTATTATAAATTTTTTATTGAATAGAGAAATCAAAATATTTGACTTTTTCTAAATAAAAAAATAATATATTATTTTTTCTTTACTTTTTAATATTTAATTGAAATAAAATATTACAAAAATTAAAAAAAAAACTTAATATTTAATGTTATTAGGCATTATTTAATTTTAAGTTTTATTTAAATTAAATAAAAAAACAAACACCAGTTTTATTTTTTAAAATGAAAAAAAGTAATATATTAGTTTTTCTTTTACTTTTTAATCTTTAATAAAAATAAAATATTACAAAAACAAATAATTTTATATTAACTACTATTTAGTTTTAATTTATATTGAGAATGAAGTAAAACAAACAAACACTACCTAAGTTTTTTGAGCTATTTTAATAGTCAAAGTGTGAGCTATAATTTTTTTTTTTTAATAAATAAATTTTACTATTTTTTTAAAATATTTTTTATAATGCTTGAGATATACACGTTAATAGAAAAATAAAAAATAGATTTAAAATTAATAAATAATTTCATATAACTTTTTTTATATGAAATTTAAATAATCTAATTATAATTATATTTCGACTTTCTTCTATAATAAAATCAATTATTAAAAAATTATATATTTTTTATTTCTTTAATATTTTTAAAAAATAGGGGCAAGGAAAAGGATGGAAGAAACTAAAATTCATGTGTTTGGAACTTCATTTACTTAGGTTTCTATAATGATGAGACATTTTTCACCTAATTACTTCTTACCTTTTTGTCATGTTTAGACCTTCATCTATACCATAGGATATCATTACATGGGTCGAATGTTATAAAGTCGATATCATGGGTGTGGAAATAAAGGTCTCTTCAGTGGTGGGGCAGCTGTTTCCCTTTTATCTTTATTCTTTTTGGATACAGAAGGTCATGGTTTGTGACCAATGTTACATGAGTGGTGGTCCTGTCATTCCCCACTTTCAGTTGCAGCAGTGACTGCAGCCGCAATGGGCATGGCCATGGCCATGCCCATATGCAATTCTGTCCTCTCAAACCTCCTGCTCACTCAAAGCATATATCAATATTTGATCAAGATAGAAAACAACTTGCATCTCATAAAGCATTAGAACAGATTACAACCATCAAAGGTTCACCCCCAAACAGCTCTAAGCATTTCCAACCAAAAGAGAACCAAGGAACCACAAAGCATCTTCCATACGTTTATTTATTCATCCTAATGGAAGGAAATAAACTCAAGTAGAAGACAGTGTCCACAGCACAAACACTGAATTATTACTGGTACTGGCTTGCTAGTTGGCCCTCCTTGACGATGTAATTTTGTGCCGGAAAGTCTTCTCCCTTGAAGTACCTGTCTAGCATGTCCTTCACTCCAGCTGCGTATCGCAACTGTGCACAATATTGCCCCATTTGCCATTTTATGAGTTACAAGCATGAGAAAAGCAAAAATATGGGAAGGGAAGGAGAAGAAAAGTAGAAACTTGGGTACCTGTGCATCAATGGTGGTGCCAGAAATATGAGGGGTCATAGCTTGGTTTGGCATGTACCGCCATGGATGGTCCTTGGGGGCTGGCTGTGGATACCAAACATCCCCACTGTAACCTGAAAATCAGAAAATTAAAATAAAGTCATTGGCTTTCAAAACTGCATAAAAAGAAACATTGAATGAACAACATACTCAAATCCAAGAAACTAAGTGCTGAAACATTACCTGCAATATGCCCACTGGAGCATGCATCGGCAACAGCTTGTGTATCCATGATTGCTCCTCGAGCATTGTTAACAATTAGAACTCCCTTTTTCAACTTTGCAATCCTCTCTTTGTTGAACATTCCTCTGAATTACAAGATCAAAATTCTGATAATTTAGGGTTCAACAACACAAATTTTGTAGAATTGCCAAGCTAGATTCAAGCAAATGGTATATGAAAGGGGCCAACTAGCTTCCTACTAGGGTACTTGTGGATTCAAGAAATGTATGTTTGAATCAGTAGTAGTGAACCAGTCAGCTGCTGCCGCAAACCATACTAAAACAGTCATTGGGCTAAACATGGAATAAGAACATTTGGGTCATTAATGAAGGAGCACTTTGAGAATTAGGAAATTTGAACAATATGGTTAACTTCCCCAAACAGTATGACTGTCAACGTTCATGGTCCTGAACACTTTAATCAACAGCACTCAAACAAATAAAAACACTAATTTTGATAAAAGCTGATGACACAGTTGATGGCCCTCCCTGAGCTTATAATCATTGGGCCATTTCCCCTAGCATAGATTGTAGCCTAGCTTCAACAATATTATACTCTTTTTGTGGTGAATCCAAGAGTTCCCTCAATTTGCTGTCAACATTTGTTGCAGCTACAAAGAGACAACTCCCATATTTCTATGTAAAGAAATTGGAAGATATATCCACAACTCATTAAAATAATTTGCTCCGCATGAACTGATCCTATGTTTGGCTAAAAAGTTAATTTTTAGATGAGAACAAATCAGGATCAAATATGAGATGAAATCCTTACTTTGTTTTTTCAGTAAGAGGCATGTTGATGACAATTATGTCACATTTGGGAAGCATCATATCAACATCCTCTTCAAACTTTGCTCCTATCTGATTCTCCAATTCTGGGTCCATTTTAATCCGATCATGATAGAGGAGATTACAGTTGAAAGGCTTCAATCGCTGGAGCAAAAGCCTACCAATGCGTCCAGCACCAACAGTTCCCACTGTCTTGCCTTCAAGATCATAAGCTCTGTAAGCAATACCTGCAACATTCCACTCCCCACTAATAACCTGATGGTGTCCAGGCAAGAAATTCCGGACAAGAATGAGGATTCTCATGAGCTCATCTTCTGCAACAGACACTACGTTGCTTCCAGTGACCTCAGCAACTGTTAGCCCAGCAGCAGCAGCTGCCTTCAAATCAATATGATCAGATCCGATTCCAGCTGTAAGCAGAAGTTGTAGATTTTTGGCCTTCTTGATCCTCTCTGCTGTTACGTAGGCAGGGTGGAAGGGGGTAGATATGAGAACATGGAGGTCGGGAATGTGCTTTTCAAGTTCTGCAATTATGAAACACAATCAAAAAGAAGGAAAAAAACGAATAAATAAAGATCAGCTTTAAAACAACATGTAAATTTATAAAAGAAAGTATCTCCTTGCAGATTTCTCGTGAACAACACTATAATAAAGAGATTTCCAGTTGGGGAATATATTAAGCAAACCATGATCCCCATGAACTGTCACAAACTCTGAAGATAACCATCAAATACAACATTTGAAACAACCCTGGAAATGTACATAGATAATCACAACTTTAATGTCTGTATTATTTGATGCAGCCAGCAGGTATATAGGAAGCTCTTTGAATCACACAACACAAGACATTCAAAGACTACGTACTAACCACAATCTGGTCCTTCTTTGTCATCAGTAACTATGTACTGGTGCCCTTGTGATTCCAACCAATCTCGAATGCCCAAGGCTCCCTCAACACAGCCCACAAAGTTGGGATTCATGGCAGCATATTCATTGGCCTTGTAAAACACCCCAACAATCTTTTTGCTTCCAGCTGAAGCCTGTTTCCAAGGAGAAACAACAATTAGGACACCAGGCATAGAAGAAAAATTTTGCATGCTTCGAGGAAAGAGACCCATCCTTACAAATGAAGGTAGCAACTCCATTAACTTCACATAGTAACATCACTAAAGGTACTAACTAAGCGGATCTTGTACTACTCAGATCGATAACTAAGCTCATTAGCTTAACCTCTTTTATGGTACCAAGACTCAGTCAAGTGAAGTGTATGTAATGAAAAATTACTCGAAAGGATTTTATGATACACAGATTATTCATACAAATGCTGATCTTTGTAGCAGGAGCCCAAATTTCAAGTGAGAGTTGTGAATTATACAAAAATTCTTCATTAAGCACATATAATCCATAAGAATCCTCTAACAATTAACAATTCATCATCATGTCCCAATACATTTGTTAAATTTCGTAAATCATTTCAACAATTCTAGAATGACAACATGGGCTTCGTCTATTAACATTAACTGTTCACTGACACCCATTCTAGTCCCTGAGAGGGAACGATCAAAGGAGAAAATGTTTTTAAAAACAGCCCCATTTTCAACAAAAGACGAAAATCACAAGAACCCAATCCGGTTCCAGAATCCCTTGCGGGGCTGCAGCGACACATGAACCCAAGTACCCAACACTGAGACCATGAAGCCCTGATGTCTCCCATGGTTGATGATTTTGATGGTGACCCTCACGATCATCATCAAAATAACCCCCCAACACTAAGCTTCAGAACCAGAACCAACACATACCAACCACAACCAAAAACACTGGGAAACAACAACAGATCACAAACAACAAACCAAACAGACAAAAAAAACCATCAATTTCATCAGTCAACCAACCGATCAACCGGGTCTGGAGTAAAAACGCAGAAAAAAAAAATGCTCACATGGAGGTGACTGGTAAGAGCCCCGGAAGTAGAACCCAGAGCAAAAGCCCTAACCGCAGACTCAGCAACTCGCTTCATCATCGCCATCTCTCTCTCTCTCAAAGTCACAACACTGGTTTCTACGCTTACTGGCTGTGTCTGCGACCTGCGAAACCAATCCAACCTCAGAGCTTTTATATAGGAAAATCCTAATCAGCTTTTGCCTTCTCCACTTCTGCTTCCGTAAGACAAAACGCTTTCTACTGTTTCTCCCTCCCCCGTTCCGTTTCTCTGTTCCGTCTTTTTATCCATTTTGGATTTTCCTTCAACTGGTGTGCTGGATAAGCGGCCGTGCTTCTTATCTCCACGACTTCCATCTTCCACCAGATTTGCGACACGTCCCCTGGTTTTCATCCAACGGTGTCTGCATAAATTATTTTACCGTTAAGTTATTAATATTATTAGCCAATAATTGTAAAATATATTTATTTTAAATTACTTCATATATTTTTTATATTTTTAGCAATAAATTATGGTGAGGTATTAATTTTTTTTCCTCATATAAAAAAAATAGATAAAATCAAAAGAAAGACAAAAAAAAAATATTGCAAGAAATAATTATAGCGTTAATAATTCTCTCACATATCTTATCGAACAAAATAAGATATAGAAGATCATTTGAATGACTATTTGATATTTATATAATATTTATATTTGATTTGTAAATATAAAAAAAAATGTATTTGATTAAAAGGTAGTCAAAAATCCAAATTTAGAAATCTAATATTTTATTCTTTTTTTTTTTATCTTATTTTGACAAAAATATTCTTATTTTTTATGATAAAAATAATAATTTTTTAAAAATATACATATAAATACTTGAAATAGTTACGAGTATTTAGGTTAAAAATGAGTTATTTTTCAAATAAAAATATAAAATGGGTTAAATTTATAAATATAAAATTTATTTATCGCTTTTCACCCATTAATTAAAAAAAATGACAAATATATTATTTTTCAATGTTGCATGATTTAAAATTAAATTTTTAAAAAAGCATAAAATATTTTACTGTATTATCTGTCTATTTGACTATTTGATATTTATATAATATTTATATTTGATTTGTAAATAAATAAAAAATTATTTGATTTAAAGAATAATCGAAAATCCAAATTTAGAAATCTAACATTTCTTCTTTTTTTTTTTATCTCATTTTGACAAAAATATCCTTATTTTTTATGGTAAAAATATTTTTTTAATATATATATAATACTTAAAATAGTTAAGAGTATTTATCTCAAAAATGAGTTATTATTCAAATAAAAATATAAAATGGGTTAAATTTATAAATATAAAAATTATTTCATCTCTTTAAACCAATTAATTCAAGAAAAAAAAATGACAAACATGTTATTTTTCAATGTTGCATGGTTTTAAAATTAAATTTTTTAAAAAACATAAAATCTACCATTTATAATTTAATAAGTAATTTATTTATTTATTAATAATATTTTAAATTATTTATGTTGTTAAAAGCATAGAAAAACACTTATATGCAAATAATTATAAAATAAAAACTCTCTAAAAATAATTAAATGTGATACTCATAGTTAAAAATGCATTTTCATATACCTTATATGAAAAAAAATTACAAAATCATAATTTATAAAATGCAAATCTTAAATAATTATCTAAAAATAATTAGCATATCATATATATTTTATTTTATCAAATATAGCATTGCAAATCTTAAATAATTATCTAAAAATAATTAGCATATCATATATATTTTATTTTATCAAATATAGCATTTTATCATTTACATAGTATCTTTTATCAAATTTGAATTATTTTTAGAAAATTATTATTTTATAATTATTTTAACAGAAGTGGATGGAAACTCACTTTTTCCAAAATTTTTAAAATATATTTATTTTTAATTTATATATATATACGTATACATGGTGGGGGTGTTTTGGTCAATTGGAACTCAGATACGGACAAATCATTAGAAGCTTTAAAATTATTTTGTAATGACATATTTACCCTTTACCTAAAGTTCTAGCTAAAAGTAAGAAATAAAAATTTCGTGATCTTGACATTTTGCCCACCAAAGTAGTGAAATACCCTCAGTAGCCCTGTGACTCCGAGGATATCGTTCATTCATTGCACTTGGAAATTTGGAATCGACATGGGCCATATCTTCGTCCAAAGCGCTTTATCTGGTGTGCTGATTAAACGGCGCCGCCTGGTCCACCGACGAAAGATATCAATTTAATAAATTTATATATTTAATATTTTTATAAATTTTAAAATATTTTTTAGTTATAAATATTATATAATTAAAAATTAAATAACTAATTTAAATTTAAAATATTTTATGATTAAAACATTATTAAAATAACAAAATAAGTATAAAAATAAATTTTAATTTATTGACTATATTCTAAACCTATTATAATTAAAATAACTTAAACATATCAATTCATAAATAATTTAAAAGGTCATGATAAATATTTTTGAAAACTATTATGAAAAATAATTTTTGAAATTTATTTTTTTATATTTTGTATACAAAATCTTATTTAAAAACCTAAAATGTTTTTAGTATGTTTTTAATATTTTTAAATATGTTTTAAAATAAATTTTATATGTATTTTACGTATTTATATAATTATTTTTTAAAACAATTATTAGTAAATAAGTAAAAACAAATAAAAAAATATTTTTTTTAAATACTTTATTTTTTGTAAATATGTTCAAATATAAAATTTTGAAAAAAACTAGATAAAATACTAATTGTATTTAAATAATCTATTAAAATTTATATTTTACAAACTTACGTAACTATTTTATGATTTTTTTTTTTTAAATATGAGTGTATATTTTAATTGATTCCATTATTGTGAAGTGACGGAAATAGAAGCCAAAAGGAATTTTGAAATGCATTCTTTTTTGGCCGTTTCCATTCCTCGTCGCCACACACAAATATGGACCCACTAGCTGAAGGACGAAAATGGAAGCAAAAGGACAATTTGAAATTTCCATTTTCAGCTGTTTCCATTTCATATTTCCAAAAGAACATTCGAGTACGTTAACACAAATATGGACATCAAATTCATTTATTTGTTATTTATGCCAATAAATATACTTTTTTGCCAATTAATTTTGTTTCCCTTATAAATATATGGCAAAAAAATTATGATATTTGCTCCACTCATAAGCTAAAAAAAAAAAACCACAATTAAAGATTGAAAAATAAAATAAAAAATGATATTTTCCTAATAAATAATTAAATATTATATATATATTTTTTTCTCAACTCCTATAAATGGGTTGATCAATGGAATGTATATTTTAAACTATTTTTATGATATTGCAGAACTATCGCAAATAAATATATATCCTATTTGAGATTGAGTTTTATGAAAATATATCCTACATCTCCATAATCGATTACGATTTTAATTTCTTTTTAATAATATAAACTCATGTCACTTATTCCATAAAGGTATCATAATTTATGTTTGATCTCATCTCAATGTCTTCTAGTTGAGGAAGAATGGTATCTTGCTAGTAAATTGATAAAGAAGATTATGTTTGTCTAATATAATTTATAAAATAAATTAATGCACCAATTGTACTGAAGTACAATGCTTATGGACAAAATAATATTTTATTTTATTCTTTTAGACAAAACAAATCTTTATTCACTTCGAGGGAACAAACAATCGTGAGGGAATTGAATGGATACGATTTGTCCATATAAAAGTATTTCAAAACTTTCTTTATATATATCGACTAAACGACTAACTCATAATTTGAACAATGTTCAATATGCAAGCTGAGACAATAGTTTGTTTATCTCAAATATTCCATTTTAAATATTTGGTTAAATATTTAGTTGTTTTGTGAGCTCTTTAGGAGTTTCTATAAGATTTAAATCATCCACATATGTTGCTAATGGAAAAATGGTTTCATTCATATTGCCATTTGAGATGCCTAAGAATTTCGATTGGTTGTTTCACTAATCAATTTTTGTATTGTAAGTTATGAATGGAACTACAAATATGGTAACTTTTTTTTTTTTACCAACACAAGAACCCTGACTCTTATTTTCACAAAGAAAACAAAAATATTTTCAAAAGATAACTTCTATTATAGAATGAAGAATTGTTTTCTTTTTGGCTTTCACAAGAAAAAATATAACTTATTGGAGAGAGAAAAACAAATTATTTTATTTTAATACTAATAGTTTTTTTGATAATTTCAAAACTCATATAAACTATTATCCCACTTCTCACTTATTGGGTTGGGTTGAGTCAGCCTGCTTACGCATTCAAGCCCAACTCCAACAACAACAATTACTATAAGCCTTGTTTTTTTATTTCTTAATGAAAACATAAGGGTACAATCACGAAGGATTGTGTCTTATGACACAATATACGAGATATGCATCTACAGTGAGTGTAGTACAATTTATTAAGGCATGAAAAGAATCCATATATCTTTAAATATAAATAAAGAAAATAATTTAGATATTAAATGAACATACGTAAATGTAATAAGTGATATCAATTGTAAAATATGTATATTATAGATAAAGATGATAACATAATAAAAAATACTAGCATAGAACTAAAAGAGAATATAACATTTAATCATAACAAACATTTTTATCACCAATTAGATGATCAGATTTTCTATTAGAATTCTTAAAAGATGTTTGATATATCTATATGGATCGAGTCATTGTGTTATCACCTTCAATGAAATTCATTTCAACCTCCTTTTTTGCTTTTAGTGAGGCTTGATAAAGGTCAACTAAATATTTTAAATTACGATAGGCACACAATCGGTGTCATTTCATACCGCATTTATAATATTCATTTTCATGAGTATGTTTGCTTTGTAGTTTTGTCTCTTTTTTATTTTGTGCCTTTAAATTAGTTCACTTTTGTTAGTTTGAATTGTTTTTTCTATTATGAAAATGACGGTAACCATCGTGACGCCATAAATTGTGTTTACCACGACCATGATCGCATCCTTGACCCTAACATTGTCCATGTCTAAAAGTTTAAACCAATGCGGCATTTACTTTAAGGAATGGCATAGACTTAATAAAATGAGACTGCTGATTTTTCAGTCAAAAGTTCATTATTTTGTTTAACCACAAAAAAAAAAAATTAATTCAAAATATTTGGTGAAACAATGCTCTTAATATTACTATTATAGGAACACATTTGAGGTATCGAAGGTAGTAAATATTTTTTTAAGCATTTTTTTATAACTTTTTCTTCATATAGCTTTAATTGCGAGCTAATTTTGGATATAGTTGAGTTGTAATAATTGACAAATTTGAAATCTTGTAATCTCAAGTGCATTAAATCATAATGTGCTTTTGGAAGGATTACAATATTTTGGTGGTCATATTGTTCATTTAGATTATTCTAATGAGTGAAAGGATCTTCGATCATAAGTATTCACCTTTTTATTAACACCGATAGCTAGGTCCCAAGTCCCTTCCCAATTCACTCATGACTTGTTGAACTGAAAATCTATGATCGGCCAAAGGCTCAGGGATGTTTGTGTGGGCATTCGCATAGACACGCGACTCCACATACACATAGAGGCATCAACTTAACTAAGCCTAACACAACAATTTGGCTTAAGTTTCATTTTATAGAAATTCCTACAATAACTATTTGTTTAGTTTGTTTCATAATTTCCCATGTTTTAGAAACTGCAATAGGTGGAACACGGGGAGAATATGGAGTTGTCATGGGTGGAATAAGTTGGTTTGCGGTGGAGTCCAAATCCTTTGAGATTTTGGTTGAGGATTTAGGAGGGAAGCGAAAAGGTTGCATTTGGGAGAGAAACAGAGGTGGTTCTTCATGGATTAGATTCAGGAAGGTTAGTTTATGATGCTTACTGGAAGGAATAGAAGCCTGTTGTAGAGAGGTTGACAACTGAAGTTGGGTTATTGGCTGGGAGGAGAGGAATATGAAGTATAGGCTGGAGCGTCATTTAAATAAGGCAGAGAGGTTCATTTTTTGTTATGTCCGTGATCTTGAATAAAAAAAATACAACATTATATTTCTAGAAAGGAAGGGACAGTCTATTGGGTGGAATTCTCTGGCCGAGAGATTGAGAAGCCTTTGAGTAGTCTCGGAAGGAGGCTTAAAGGAAACCAGAGTTTCAGAGGTTCCATTGAGGGTGAAAGGGGGCTCAAAGGTTCTGTGGAGAGAAAAAAAAGGATGGAGATGAAGTCATATGCAGATGTTGTTAAGTCGAGCATGGGAAGAGTATGCGAGTCAGTTTGGTTAGAGGCGGAGGAAAAAGAAGTACGAGGAAGATTAGAACAAATGAGACAGTGTCTGGTGGGTTGGTGGGGAATTAATTCAGCTCTATTACCTGAGTTAGAATACGTAAGGAATTAGACGTATTAGCATTGGGCTTTAAAGGGGAACCTAAGGGTTGTTGTGTTAGGCAGATGACTCTTACTATTTGATTTTGAGTTGCCAAATGAGGCTGAGTGTGTTCTAGCCAGAGGCAAAAGAAGTATTAAGGAGAATTTTATTATTTTGGATAGATGAAACCCAGAGATGGGGTGCCTTTGCAAGGACCCCATTGCTAATGAGGCTTGGGTAAGGGTGGTCGAGCTCCCGCTTCATTTGTGGAGTCATGAGGTATTTAAAAGAATCGCTAATGGGTGTGGAGGCTTTGTTGCAGTGGATGAAGATACTATTTCTTTGTTCGAGTTGTAGTGGGCTCAAATTCTGGTGAAGCGTGCGAAAAGGGATTTACTTAACTCTACTCATGTTGTTGTGGGGTCGGAGTGCTATTCTTTTCATATGTGGTGGGAGTCTCCACCTTAGTTCACGCAGGTGTTGCCGGCGGGAAGAATCTACGGGGAAGGCGGTCCAAGGGTAGGAGAAGAAGATAGTGGAATTTCACGTGTTGTTTGCTGTGGGAATCAAATGGAGAAAGTGGAGCAGATGAGTTTGCAGCTGGGGGTATAAGACGTGTCATCTGTTGGAGGTAACCCACCTACCATTCCTGTTGAGGTCTATGGCGTAGAGATTGATGTGAGGGGTAGGATAGGTATTTCTGCTGGACTTGGGAGAGGGGATAAGAAGCCTTCATTAAATAGTCCGAGCGGTTTTGATTTATAGTCGGATGACCTTAGTGGTGGGCCTAATGGATTGGGACTTGGGGAGGCCTAGGGACTATTAAAGGAACTGCAGGTGGGCTTGGGCCGAGTCTTAAGGCCCATCGACCTAATTGGTTTGAAAGGCTGCAGCGAAGGGATGATGGGTGTGGGTTTTGGGCCCGAAGGTGATGATGTAACGGGATGAGGGGTTTTATTTGGGGAAGAGCCTCCAACTCATCTTTTTAGGGCACAAAGTGAGATTTCGATTAGCAAGGTGAGAAGCGTAAGTGGAGACGACAATTCTCTTGTTAGGATGATGAGGGCTGCAATGCCACTAGAGGCCCTTAAGGTGGTGGAAATGGTGTTGATGATTGATGAAGCATTGTGTGAAGAAGCTTCCAGGTACGTCGAAACTTTTTCGTTCTCTA
The DNA here is from genome assembly GCF_004353265.1 of Vitis riparia. NCBI lineage: Eukaryota > Viridiplantae > Streptophyta > Magnoliopsida > Vitales > Vitaceae > Vitis > Vitis riparia. Next base: position 2,459,662 of record NC_048444.1, read on the forward strand.
TGGGGGGTTAGGAGCTCTTTTCTTCTACTTTTTCTTCTGGGTTCGATCAGGTGGTGTTGAAGAGGGAGGTCTTTTGATGGATTGGCCTTCGTCAATGATGGAGATGAGCAGATTCCTCTGAGTATTATTCTGGCTGAAGGCAGCACTGGGGAGATGGTCTTTGATTACTACTCAAAAACCACACATTTTAGATACTAACTTTCATGAGTTTCACACCTTTTGAGTAGTAATTATGCCTAATATGCCCAAGTAATACATTGCTACCCTTGCAAGAGATACTAATGGTTCTTTGTTGAGTTTTGGAGATATTTTAAGGTGATTTTTGAAGCATGGAGTGACAAATGGAAAATGGAATGGAGGAGGGTACATAATGTGGATGAAGAGGAAGAGGAAATGCACTTGGACCAAGCTTTGGAGCTTAATTGAAGGTGGTGGAGATGGATTAAACATGAAGAAATGAGAGAAATTGCAAAGAGGAAAGCATATTTCTCGATTTCGCATGACCATGCGAAATTTTCGCATAGTCATGCAAAATGAAACAGAATGGGTATTGGCTACAGCACATAAGAGAATTGTGAAAAGTGATTTCGCATGACCATGCGAAATTTTCGCACAGTCATGCGAAACGCTTCAGAAGAACGAAAATGAAGCTGATGGACTTTCCACTTTGCACCATCATGCGAGATTGCTAGGGGCTCATGCGAAAATGCATTTTCTCCAGATTCCTTGATGAAGAAGCATCCGGAAGACCTCTAAAATGTTGCCAAGTGTCTTTTTAACCTTGACCTATAAATAGAAATGAGATTGACTCATTTAGAAACTTTTTGATACATTTTCTAATTGTAGAACTTTTCATACTTCTTCTCTCTATATAATTCTCCATTTTCCTTCAGTTTCTCTTATTTTCTCGGCAGCCAAACATGTCTTGTGAGATCAAATCTCCAAGCATGAGTGACTAAATCTCATTTTTCTCGGAGGAGGGAGGATCTAGAGGCAAGATCTATGGTGAATTAGAGAATTGAGCTTGAATTGCTAAGGTAATTTGATCCAATTGATTGATTAATTGAAATTTGGGGATTTTTCTCTTTAAATTGTCTTGGATGATTACTACAATGCAAGCTAGATAGATTCATCAAATTCTTAATGCTAGATTTGATGAAATTGAATAGTTGCATAGTATGAATCATTGGAAGATAATTTAAGATAAATTGAATATATGATTCAAATTGATCTCTTAGATTAGATTACCTAATTTGAAGAGAAATTAGATCTAGATTTAAAGCTAAATCAAAAATTGGTTTAGATGAAAATTTAGGTTTTCAATCTAACTTGATGAAAATTAGATCTTAACACCTATTCACCATGGAAATTGCTCTTTAGAAAATCCTAACTCCGAGAATCTCACATCTTATTAATTTTCTTCTCTTTTACACTTCATTTTCAATTCAATTTGAATACATTGCTATCTTGAGATTTTATCATGCAATTTCGAGTAAATTTCACTTGATCACCATCATTTCTTATCATCTCGTTCAAGCCTTAATTACCGAGAATAATCCATCCTTGTGGACGATACCTAAATACCACTATACTACAGTAGTTTGTACTAAAACCACATTTTTTATCGGGTACAAATTGCTATAGAATAATGAATTATGTTATAAATTTTGTTTTGATCCAATAAACGACAAAATCTGAGCAATCAGCCTTTGAGGGGGAGAAGACTATGGCTGGAGAATGAGTGAGGGTGAGTTTGAGGAGTTGCTATAGGATTTAGAGGAGAAAGGCCGTCAATGGGACGACAACTATCTGACGAGGTTCAACAAGTTTTTGGGTTTTTCTACTGGAGGATTTGAAAGTGAAATTTTGAATTTGCTTATAAGGACCAACAGAAGAAGAGAGCAAAATAATAAGAAGGAAACCACAAAGTCTACTAAGTTTGATCGTGAACTGAAAAAATAAGAGTGGTCCATTAATTATAATGGTGCGAGAAAGAAAAACTCTTTGGTTAGAAAAAGTGGAGCCAGACTCTTGATCATTAAATGAAGTTAAAGATTTTATCTTGGAATGTTAGAGGATCCAATGACAGAAATAAAATAAAGATAATCAAGGCCCTGATCAGGTCGTAAAGAGTGGATTTGGTATGTTTGCAGGAGACTAAAATTCAAGACATGACCCAGGGGATAATATACAGTCTTGGAGTGGAAAGATTTTTAGGTTGGGTGCAGAGTGTGCAAGGGGGCAGCTGATGGGGTGGTAGTTAATTGGGATAATAGAGTTTTGGAGTTAGTAGGTATGGAGGTGGGTTTCTTCTCAATTTCGTGTCGTTTTAAAAATTATAAGGATGGATTCTTGTGGATATTTACGGGATTTACGGACTTACCTTGAAAAAATACAGAGAACTGTTTTGGGAAGAGTTAGGTGTCGTTCGAGGGTTGTGGACTAATCCTCGGTGTATTGGAGGGGACTTTAATGTGGTCAAATTTCCCAGTGAGCGTAATAGAGAAAGAAGAATGATTATGTCCATGAGAAGGTTTTCAGAGGTGACTAATGAGTTGGCTTTAAGAGATTTGCCTATTCAAGGAAGACCCTTTACGTGGAGTGGAGGGTTGAATGGTCAATCCAGGTCAAAATTGGATCGCTTTTTGATATCGGATGATTGGGAGAATCATTTTGGCAGGGTGACTCAGTGTACTCTCCCAAGGCCGGTGTCTAATCATTTCCCAAATCTATTAGATGGGGATGGTGTAGGGAAATATCCAATTCCGTTTCGTTTTGAGAATATATGGTTGAATGATGAAAGGTTTAAGGAGCTGCTAAAGGGCTGGTGGCAAGGTTTTAACTTTAGTGGGTCATATAGCTTTATCCTAATAGAAAAATTAAAGGCTTTAAAAAACAATTTAAAGATTTGGAACAAGGAAGTGTTTAATAAAGTGGAAGTGAACAAAATGCTAGCTATAGATAGAGTATTTTTTTAGGATGATCAGGAGTGGCTAAGAGTTTTAAACGAGTAGGAGTTATAGGCTAGAAAAGAGGTTATGGAGGATTTCAAGAAGTATGTGCTTATGAAGGAAATTTCTTGGAGACAAAAATCAAGAGAAACGTGGTTGAAAGAAGACGATAAGAACACAAGATTCTTTCATGGGATGGAAAATTCTAATAAAAGGAGGAATTGTTTGAAAAAAATTAAAGTTAATGGTATCTGGCTGTCAGAAGATCAAGAAATTCAAAGGAGTATGGTTAGGGCCTATCAGAATATGTTATCGAATCCTGATGGCTGGCACCCTAGTATGAATAGTTTGGAGTTTGACAAAATTAGGGTTGAGAAGGCAGCCATGTTGGAGGAGATGTTCTTTGTGGAGGAGGTGTATTTGGCCATTTTAGAGCTGAATGAGGACAAGGTGCTTGGACCGGATGGGTTTCCCCTTGCTTTCTAGCAATTTTTGCTGGGATTTTGTTAAAGATTTTTTCAAAGATTTTTTTAGAGGGAAAAATTCGTTAGAAGCCTAAACACTACGTTCCTGGTTTTAGACCCAAAAAAATGTGGGACTGATGATTTGAGTGATTTTAGACCCATCAGTTTGGTGAGAGGTCTATACAAGTTGCTTGCAAAGGTCTTAGCTAATAGGCTAAAGAAGGTAGTGGGAAAGGTGGTGTCATCTACCCAAAATGCATTTGTTGAAATGAGGCAAATTCTCGATGCTGCGTTAATTGCTAATGAGGCCATAGACTCTTTGCTGAAAATGAATGAAAATTGTGTGATGTGTAAATTGGACTTATAGAAGGCTTACGATCATATTAATTTGGATTTTTTGCTGACAGTGATGCAAAAAATGGGTTTTAGGGAGAAATGGGTTGGCTGAATTAGTTAGTGTATATACACTGCTTCGTTTTCAGTTTTGATTAATGGTTCGCCAATGAGTTTTTTTCAAAGCACTAGGGGGTTAAGGCAAGAAGATCCCATTTTGCCTTACTTATTTGTGATAGGGATGGAGGCCTTAAGTTGCCTAATTAACAGAGCAGTAAGGAGGGGGGGATAAGGGGAATGGGTGGCAATGGGATACAAGTTTCCCACCTGCTGTTTGCTGACAATACGTTGGTTTTTTATGAAGTCTCCCAACAGTAAATGGTTTTTTTTAAGTTAGTTGTTAATGTTGTTTGAAGTCATTTCAGAGCTGAGTATCAATTTGAATAAGAGTGAAATTTTGTCGATGGGAAGAGTAGAGAATGTAGAGTTATTGGCTTTTGAGCTTGGCTGCAAAGTGGGAGCTCTTCCTTCCACTTATTTGGGGCTCCCTTTGGGTGCTTCGCATAAGTCGGTGTTGGTTTGGGATGATGTGGAAGAGAGAATGCAGAATAGATTAGCCTTGTGGAAGAGACAATTCATTTCTAAAGGAGGGAGAATTACTTTCATTCGAAGCACTCTAGTTAGCATGCCAATATATCTCATGTCCTTGATGCGTATGCCAAGAGTTGTTAAATTGAGACTAGAGAAAATCTAAAGGGACTTTCTTTAGGGCGGAGGAGCGTTGAAGAAAAGACCCCATCTTGTAAAGTGGGTTGTTGCTTGTTCAGATAAAAAGAATGAAGGATTGGGGATTAGAAATCTTTCTATCCTTAATAGGGCCCTTTTGTGCAAATGGAGTTAGCGTTTTGCGCTTGAAAGGGAGTCCTTATGGAAGCTTGTAATTAGTAGTAAGTCTGGGGAAGAAAGTAGAGGATGGAGTTCCCGTGAAGTTAGGGATGGCTATGGGGTGGGGTTTTGGAAGGAAATTAGAAAGGAAGGTTCCTTGTTGCTTAAAAATATTACTTTCTCTGTGGAGGAAGGTAGAGGGTTGAAATTTTGGAAGGACATTTGGTGCGAGAATAATTCCCTTTGTGAGGTTTTTTCCCTCTTTGTTTGCCTTAGCGGATTCTAAAGATGCAAGGGTAACGGATTGTTGGGATTCTTTAAGGGAAAAGGGGGATGGAATCCCTGTTTCTCTATATCTTTCAATCATTGTGAGGTGGAGGCGGTGGAAAGACTCATTTCGACCCTTCAAAAAAAGAGTCTAGCTACTGGTTTGGAGGACAGTGTGGTGTGGAAAGAGGCGAAGAATGAGATTTTTTTATGTTAAATCCCTTTATAATACTCTTGATCCTAGTCATGCAGTCCCGTTTCCGTGGAACATCATTTGGAGCCCTGGTGTTCCTACAAAGGTGAGTTTTTTTTTGCTTGGGAAGCTTCATGGGGGAAAGTCCTAACCCAATATCAACTCAAGAGGAGGAGCTGGAACTTAGCTAACATATGCTTCATGTGTTGTGCTGAAGAGGATACTATAAATCACATCCTTATTCATTTATCCAAGGCGAGGGTTTTGTGGGATCTCGTGTTTACTTTGTTTGGTGTTAATTGGGTCCTTCCGCTTACAGTTAGAGACACTCTTTTAGGTTGGTTTGTTTCCTTTGTGGATAAGAAGCGTAGAAAGGCTTGGCTAGCAGCTCATCTCTGTTTATTTTGGACAATTTGGAAGGAAAGAAACATGATAGTTTTTTATAATGAGGATTTGTTAATTCAAATAATGAAAAAAATCGTTTGTTTGTAGTGTTTGGTCTTGGACTAAGTCTTGTTTAGATGTAGGACCCTTTTATTTAATTAACTCTGTTGATTGATTGAGTTCTTGTTGAAGGTTGGTGAGTATTGCCTTTATTGTTCGCCTTTTGGTGACTCATATATGCTCCCTGTATGCTTCGGGTTGCCTTTTAAGCTTCCTTTATCTAATATATTTTATGTGGGTTTATCTATATATAAAAAAAAGGTATTCACCTTTTAATCATTTATTAAAGTGGTGATGAAAGAATATTAAAACTTTGATACAATGGATGTGTTATTTTCTTCTTTAATGACTTTTTTTAAGATTCATTGCATCTAAGTGAATTTTAGCATCCATAACCCAAATTAAGTAGTTGATACAAAATATTGAGTGCAACAAATTTAATCTTTGTAAGGTTTGACATTATTTGAAAACTATATATGGAATAATTTAATCAAAAAATAATTTAATTTATTGAAATAAACTACAAATAATCAATAAAATTACTTGACAACATTTTATCAAGTAAACAATACTTGTTGATAAAAATATGATGATTTAAGATTTTATTATATTTTATCGCTATAGTATTATTATAACTATGATAAAAATTACATGAACATTAGGTAATATTAATGAAATAAAAACCGAGAATTGATAGTTTTCATAGCTTCTAGCTATGAATTATTTTGGGGTAATAAAAAAAAAATACAAATTTACACATAGTTTTATGCTATGAAATATTCATTGTATAGTTTTTGGCTATATAATTTTGTTTTATATAACTTTTGATTATATAATATAATTAAAATGAATTATGAATTATATGAATAGCTTTTCATTATATTTTTATAATTTATTTTTCTTATAACTCTTGATTAAGAAATACTTCACTGAAAATCTTGCAAGTTTATTTTATTTTATTTTATTTATTTTATTTTATTATATTAAACAGGGTATCAATAATCTCTAAAATATTTTTTAGCCCATTAGATAATTTTTCTAAAATATTTTTGATTGCTTTAAATTATAATATATAGTTTTCATACTTACATTAAATAAAATGTATTTTATATTTTTTATATTTAAAAACTAATAAAAAAAAAAAACAATTTGTTTGAATTTTGTTAATACCAATTACCAAGCACGATGAAGAGAATAGAATTGAATTCCTTTATGGGATCTTTCTGCCTTTCGCATGCTCATCTGTAAAAGCTACTGAGTGGCAACTGTAGCAGTGTGACGGCAATCCATCATTCATGGACTCATCGGAGACTCGGTTGCCGACGGTGACTCAGCGAGAACAATGGATGGTCGAGAGTCAGGTGTTCCAGATGTACGAGCTCCTCAGCAGCGTTCCCCGCAATGCTCAATCCGTACTGTAAGCTCGCCGCTCCAAATTCCAGGGTTTTCTCTCGTTTCTATTCGTTCGAGTCCTTTTGATGATCTAGGGATCGGATTTTTGGCGATTTTGAGTTTGGATTTGATTTTCAGTTTGGAGCTTCAGCGCGACAAGCACATCGAGTTTCTTACCAATGGTCTCAAGCAACTTGGCCCGTCTTTCTGCGTCTTAGATGCAAAGTATGTTTCTTTTTTCTCTGGTTTGGTGTTTTCATGAGGCTATGTTCACTGTGGAGCTGTGACTAGTGTGGCAAACGTGAACCCTAGGCCGAATTTATGTATTTTTAGGTGTCCCGTGCGAATTCGTTGTTGGGAATTAGGAAATTCTTTTAGTAGTTGGAGTAGGTCTTGGATGTGGCAGTGTGTTCTATTTGAAGAATGAAGATGGATGTAAGAGTGGAATTGGAATTCTAGAAATTTTGGAGGAAAACCTTCTCTTTCCTAGGAGGAATTGCATCATATTTAGAGGATTAAACTAATAAAAAACTTGTTCATATGATTAGAATGTTAATATTTGATGTTTCTCTAAGTTGCCTTTTTATCATTGAAATTGTTTCCAGCCTAGAATTGATTAATTGGAGTTCTTTTACTGCTCATTCCTCACACGGCTGTAAAACTTACAGAAATTTGGGTCAGTTTGTGTTCATGGTCACAATGACAGAAATATGATCCACACGTAAGCAAACTATTACATAATCTTCCCTGCCTCCTTTTACTTCTTTACCGTTTCCCTAGTATTTTTTCTTTCTTTCTTTGCTATTCTTCTTTTTGGTAAACTAAGTTGGGAGTTTACAATGGGAAATACAAAATTGGAAGTTTATATAATATTCATCCATTGCGATACAAGTTACCATGAGTTGGTTCAGTCTTATCTTCACCCATTCTGAAAGTTAAGTTGATGCCATCTGACTGATTCTAGAGTTCTGATTAAAAAAACCTATTATGAAGCAATTGAGTGCACGACCTTGTAGCAATAGCATATCCTTGTACATTTCCATGCATTATTGAGTGTGCAACCTTGTACCAATAGAGGGGTTGTTTAAACTCCCCATTGATATGGGTCATTTGGAATTTCTTTTCATAATGTTTTGAGGGTACAAATCCATCCACCAATCTGCGGTCTGTACAGAAATTGGTTCCATCAATGCATATTGCAGTAAAAGATTGAGTGGACATTGTTTGACGAAATCATGAAAGTTATACTACTCAATAAGTCTATCATTCACCACATTGATTCCATTCTTAAGAAGGTTCCATCCTATTTGTAGCTTCAAATGGAATCTAAAACACAATGGAACTTACTCCATTTATCCGGGATGTGCAGACCTGCCAAGAATTTATGAGCATTCCAAAAATTGCCTTAATTTTCATGTCTTTCTGAATGATTCTGTTTCTTCCAGTCGACCGTGGCTTTGCTATTGGATCCTTCACTCAATTGCATTACTGGGAGATTCTGTTGATGATGAACTGGAAAATAACACCATCGACTTTCTTAGCCGTTGTCAGGTATAGAATTTCAACTAAAAAATGCTAGTAAATTGTATTCTTTTAACTGTTTGTACTCACACTCAGAGTTGATTTGACTCGATGTTAAATTTTTTTGGGGGGTAAATAGATCCTTTACCTCTTTGGCATACTAGAATTCACTTCCATCATTGCAGACTGTAGATGGCTTTCAATTGCTTTTGTCATAAAAAAATCATGTTCCCTCCTGCTCAACAGAAACTTATATAGCTGTTAGTTTGCAAAATGTTTGTAGGTTGTTCACTGCTTCACTAGAAGCGTCTAGCAGCGTCCTTTGTACTGCTTGGACTGATATTCCTCTGTTAATTTTCCTCAATTCCTTGGTTCTTCCCAGTATTGCAAGTCTGCAGTTCTGATTTTTCAACTACTTTAGTGTACAAAAGTGTTGCAGAAAGGACTCATCTATACTAATTAGTTTCTACTCTCTTATCCTTGAATAGCTGGACCTGAGATATCAAATACAAAACTGTAGAATCACAAAAATGCAGAATACAAATTGCTTTCACCATCTGGCCTCCAAAATCTTGTTCTTGGAGGTAGAAAGTTCACTTCATTAGAGTGGGCTCTAAAAGTTCCTGTGCGTGTCTAGGCACAAGTGAGTGTGATTATATGTTCATCCACTTGACTGCATCTGAACATATTGTGGAAGACTAACATTTTGGTGAAAGAGATAGTCTATATATGTTACGTTATTCTCCACCTATGAGATGACATTGAACCTTGATATGCATTAAATAACAAACCATAGAATACTAAATTTAAAATAACCTAAAAAACTCTACATTTTTCTGATTGATTGATTAAGTAATTCAGCTTATTGTAAGCCTTTTTCATTCTGATAAGGGAAAAGCAACCTTCCAAAAGATCCAATCCACTGCTTCATGGCCTTTTTGGGATTTTTTTTGACAGAAGGCCTAAAATATATGTTAAACCTGCAGTGCTAGTTGTCATGTCTCCTATTATAGAATTGGCCAAGTTCATGTCGTTATTGCTTTCTCATTTGGTTTTAGTTTCAGTCTTCTATATCTGACTTATATGATGTTCTTTATCCATCTGATCTATCTGAAAATTCTTTTGTAACTTTATTGATTTCAGTTCTGTTACTTCTGTACTTGCAGGACCCGAATGGTGGATATGGTGGTGGACCTGGGCAGGCAAGTAATGCAATAATGTTCTACTGTTTGGAAAGATGAGTTGTAACTATCATTGTGGACATCATTTCTGTTTAGATTCTACCAGATTTATTTGCAATCCTTTGGCAATGTAATCAAGAGTTTCAGTTCATGAAAAACCTGAATGGATTTGTTCCAATCTTCCAAACATTAATAGTGAAAGCTGTAGTTTTCTTCATTAGACTCTTAATGTCTTTTAGAGCACAATGTATAAGAAAATTTAATGGCCCCATGTAAGCTAACCAAGTGGATATTTTTTTCCTGATTCGTCTATTCTTTATTTAATTGTAATCATTAAATAATTCTTTTGTGGATTTCTGAAATGAGAAGGAACAAAGTTGAAGGAAGCACAACTTGGTTCGAACTGTCTACGATTGTGGCATCTAAGGGGTTGAAATATTTTGTAATGAAATCACCTAAACCAGATGAAACACTATACCATGTTTTCAGTGGTCTCCTAGATAGTTGTACTTTAGTTGCTATTTTGATATCAAGCATTTAGTGAAAGTTTTGAGTTCATGTACTTTAGTTGTCCTTTAATTTGAAGAGGTTACTGGCGGATTTTCTTTTACGTAAAACTATTTGAGTTCATGTTATCTTGTTGTTTTTCCAAATTAATGTTGTGAAAGTTTTGTCTTCCATAATTTTATTTGATATAGTTTTCTTTCTTTAACTACTAACCTATACAAATTTATCCTCAGATGCCTCACCTTGCAACAACCTATGCTGCGATCAATGCACTTATTACGTTGGGTGGTCATAGATCTTTGTCATCAATTAATAGGTGGTCAGTTTTTGCCACATTGAAACAAATGGTGGCAGTACATTCTGTGTCTTTTGAAAATGATTTGATAGTATTTCCCATATGCTTTTCAGAGGTAAAGTATACACGTTTTTGCAGCGAATGAAAGACCCTAGTGGAGCCTTCAGGTGTGACATCGGATCCATTTGTGTTATTTGAATTGATAAACTTACTTTTTATAGATGTCATGGATGTTGCATGTTTACATTTCTAAATGCTTTCAAGAAAATGTTTGCCTGCATTTTTCACATTTATCTGGTGCAATTTAGAGTACTAATACAGGTGCTTTTCTTCTGTGGGATTGGGGGAGGTTGTTTGATAACTCTGCTAATGTCATGTTTATAGCCTCATATTCAAACTGGTTGGGACCTCTTCTTCTTCTACTTTTCTTTTGTGGGCTTGGGGGCTAATGTCATGTTTAGAGCTTCAAATTGAAACTACTTGGAACCTCTTCTTCTTCTTCTTCTTCTGTGGGCATGTTTAGAGCCTCACAGTCAAACTGGTTGGAGCCTCAAGAAAGGAGAGTTCTTCTTCTTCTTCTTTTGTGGGCTTGTGGGGTCTGTTTGATGATACTTCTGCCAATGTCATAGAGCCTCATATTCAAACTGGTTGGAACCTCTTCTTTTGTGGGCTTGGGGGCCAATGTCATGTTTAGAGCCTCAAACTCAAACTGGTTGGAACCTGTTCTTCTTCTTCCTCTTCTTCTTCTTTTTCTGTGGGCATGTTTAGAGCCTCATATTCAAACTGGTTGGAGCCTCAAGAAAGGAGGGTTCTTATTCCTGTATAAACATGAGTTAAAAAAAAATTGCAATCCCATGCTAGGTCATGGTTTAACTGAGATATGCAAAATGATTCTTGCACATTCTCATCGGCTGTACAATTGGAGTCTTGGTACCCTCCTTCATTTAAACCTGTTCACTAATTTCTTCTTCTTGTAAACTTTTACAGCTATGGTTACAGAAACTGGGTGGTAGTTTATGCTAAAATTTAAATTGATTGGTATCTGAAACTGCGCTGCTTACTACAGTGCTACTGATATGTAAGAAGGCCTTGTAACTTTGGTGATCTAAATTGATATTGATTCCTATCCCCCAAATTTCATGCTCCTGAAGAAAGTTATTGAGCTTACTGATTAATTTTATTGTATGCATGCATATAACTTGAGATTCTGTGCATCCCAATATTCTCTTTTTTAATACTATTAGTTGCTTTTCCTTAGGATGCATGATGCAGGAGAAATGGATGTTCGGGCTTGCTACACTGCTATTTCTGTTAGTCTCTCTCTCTCTCTCTTTCTCTCTCTGCAAGTGTATGTGGCATCAAGTTTGGAGTTCAACTTTAAGCCAAGTCAGGAAGAGGACTTCCATAGTGTATATTGTTCATTAGGCATGTACATTGGTTCATGTATAAGGGCACAATAGTTTTTTTTTCCACTATGGTGGTTGTCTCTCTGTCATGGGAGATGTTGGAAGAGGATATCATAAAGTAATGCCAACATCATTTTCGTAGAATCCCCAAAGCATGTGAACTGGCTAGAGCACCTTCACAATAAGAATATGGGACCATTCACACATGCTTTTAGGACTAAACTTGTGCTCGATGATTATTACTATCCTTCCTTGAATTGACCTTGAATCTTTACCTTCTGAACTTGTTGAAGAAAGTTCCTCCCAAATTGATATTTTTACATTGTTTCCGTTTGTGCTTTCCATTATTACTCACATCTGAATTGGAGAAAAGAAACAAAGAAAAAAGTGAAAACAACATACCATTATTGTCAGATGAAGATCATTTGCTGCTTACACATTGGTCATATATATTTTTAATGGCTGTTCTATCTTCTTATATTGCTTCTTTCCAAATGTTAACAGCGACTCTGATCTTCCTTTCTGTCTAGGTTGCTAGTGTTCTGAACATTTTGGATGATGAACTGGTTAAAGGTGTTGGAAATTTCATCTTGAGGTCAGTATCAAGAACCTTTTGCTTCTGATTTTAGCACTGGGGCAAATTGATTCAGCATTCTATGTATGCTTGTTATATTTCTTATTGGTTTGGTTATTTTCTGTTCCTCATTAAAGCTACCTGCTTAGTTTAACTCTCTGATTTCTCATATATAGGTGTAACTTGCCTAAAACAGCTTGGAAGCATTGAACTTATGTTTTGAAATAAATGGATGCGGAATGCTATCACTCATAGATAAAAGTGTTAAATTTGTTGGATAGGAACAGCAAGTGTAATATCACAAAAAATCCGCTTTAATTGTTTTTGTCATTATATTGGTTCTCCTACTCTTCCTCTTGTTTTTTTGAGAGGCAGTTCACAATGGCTAAAGTGGATGGTGTTGAGTAAATTTTTCATCCTGCATACAGATTGGAATATATGGATAGCTTCTTTGTACATTTTCTGAATGTGCATTGCTTGACAAATATAATTAATGACCCTGCAGCTGTCAGACTTATGAAGGTGGTATCTCTGGTGAACCTGGTTCTGAAGCTCATGGTGGGTATGTGTCCCATTATACTTGCTCTTGTTTTTCTATCTCTGTTTATTCTCAAATCTTCATTTCCCCACTCTGCTGTTGTGCGCGCTTGTATAATTGTGTATCTCTAACCTGTGCCTTGATTTCTTGCTCTTATTTTCTCTGTCAAAGCTCTCAATAATCTGAAAATTTTGTTGATTAGGTATACCTTTTGCGGGCTGGCTACAATGGTTCTGATCGGTGAAGTTAATCGTTTGGACTTGACTAGTTTAATTGTAAGACAATGTTGTTTCTTTTTATTGTGGTGATTCTGTGTCAAATATTTTATTACCAGGCTTTAAATGAAAAACAACAATGGCTTGTCCCCATTGTTTTGTTTAGTCAGCGTTTAACTATGAGGATTCTTTCATGGCCTCTAAACATTGATTAATGTTCTTGTCCATCAAATTAAAGTTAGAAACATGTTTACTGATGATGTTGCAAATGAAGGTAGTAACTAGAGAATGCTACTATCTAGAGAATACTTTCATTATGTGATGTATGAATTATACCCTAATGCTTATTGTTAAAGACGAATATGTATGCTAGCACTACTTTGAATATTATATTTTCTCATAAACAATTATCTTTTTGGGAAGAGAGTGAATTCTGTTTGTTCTGGAATAACATGATTTCTGTTGGTTTTGAAATGAATGCATCCAGGTTAGGAATTTTGTCCAAAAAGAGCAATATTATCTAGATGCTATAATTTTTGTTGATACAAATCTACTGTGATGATGATCATGACCATGCTTGGTAATTTGTTTTTGATTTAAACATTGTTTTGCAGGATTGGGTGGTATTTCGACAAGGTGTTGAGGGTGGTTTCCAGGGCAGAACCAATAAATTGGTTGATGGTTGCTATTCCTTTTGGCAGGTGATTTTCATTTTCTTTACCCCATCATATTATTATTGCTTTTGATTAATAGTGGATTAAATAAAAAAATGACCAGGGAGGTGTTTTTGCCTTAATACAAAAACTACATTCAATCATTGAGGAACAATTGAGGCTGTTGGATGCTGGAGGCTCTGCCATAGATAGCCCACAAATTGCTTCAACATCTTGTCATTCTGGGCAGAGAGGTATGCTGACTTGGATAGTATGGGATGGTTTTCTATTCTCTGTTTCCTTTGGGTTGTCAATTTGAGTCACTTGATGCTTCTAATTCCTTCTTACTGCCTTTTTATGGAAGATATCATTTTACATGTTTTCTTCTGCATTTTGTGCTTATTATCTCAGGCCTACATGATACTTCAGGTTCTGCAAAATTTTCCAATATTGGCTTTAATTTTCTCGAAGAACCTGCAGAAATGGAACCTCTTTTTCACAGCATAGCATTGCAGCAGTATATAATTCTGTGCTCTCAGGTATTTTTCTACGATTGAAATTAATTCTACATAATTGTCATAATCTGATTGGCTAATTTTTTTGTAACAATTTTTTAATTGCTAGTTCTCAGAAAAAGTATTCTCAGCTATATCCCATTAATGGAGCACCACTTGAATACCTAATAGCATAAAAACTACATTGTTTGATGAATTCGTGGAGATGGCTTTCTTTCTTTATTCCATTAAATGCCAGGGGTTGATATCTGAATTACTTTATGCAGTTGCAGGAAGGTGGATTCAGAGACAAACCGGGGAAGCATAGAGATTATTATCACACATGTTATTGTCTAAGTGGCCTCTCTGTGGCCCAGTATAGCTACTCAAAGGATGCTGACTCTCCACCTTTGCCCAGGGCGGTATTTGGCCCCTATTCCAATCTCTTAGAACCCATCCACCCCCTCTACAATGTCATTATGGACCTGTATCATGAGGCACATGAGTTCTTCTCAACGTCATGAGCATATATCTTCTATTGGTGTCTCAAGTTTACAGGACAGGGGGCCCTGGAACCGATGATGCTATTATGTGTTTGTTTGTTTTAAGTTTAGAAACATAAGGTAAACACCTAATCGAAATGTGATGTTATTGAATATGGCTCGTGACAATTTTGCTTTGGATCATCTATTAACTATTGCCATTTTGTATTTTGTAACGTGTCTTTCCCTTGGGATCAAATTTAATCACATGCAATATACTTCGAGAGGTCAGTTGGTCATGGAAGGTTCCTTGGTAATAAAAAATACCAAGTGCCCTGTTTTAGACTGATCTGTAATTCACTCTGCATTCTACATCACTGTTCATTTCAAGGGATGGCCCACTCACGGCAGATCACGAGAGGCTGCAGGTTCAAAATTCAATGGGCTCATTTAGTGGCCTTCAAGCAGAGGAGGGCCACCCACAACATGTTAATGGGCCAGGCCCAAACTCTCAAACTTCAAAATCAAGAAAAATGGGATTATTATTTGTGGCCCATCAGGCCCACCAGCAGTCTGCATCACCAGCTAATGATCACATCGTTCCGCATCAAACGGTGTCGATGCCTTGGATGTCTAATGTGCTGCACCCTGATCCAGGCAAGTCTGACCTCTTATATGAATTATTGAGCTGTAGCCTTTAGTGGAAATTATTGAATTTGAAACTTCGAATTCCAATTAAATTGAGTACAGCAAAGAAAAACTGCCAAAATCATCCTTGGCAATATCAAAAGCATTCTTGTAGCTTTTTCTGCTCCGTTTCCTACGCTCCAAACACGCCTTCCCTGCAAAAATCATAACATCATGAACATGGAAAAGCAAGAAGAAGAAAAGCACACCGCCTCCGACAGTCCATCTGTGGATGAACCTCCATCTCCACATCCCCACCAAGAACACAATTCCCTTCCCCCGCCGGAGTCTTCACCGGCCGACTCTCCCGTCTCCTATCGGACCTCTCATGGATTCTCCCCCAAAGAATATAAGACTCCGCCTACCCCGCCGACGGACATGCCTGCGACGTCTCCTTCCCCGGTAGTGGTGGTGAACCGATCGGTACGAGACGAGCCGAGGATAGTAACGAAGGTGGATCTCGGTGCCGTTGACGGCATCGCAAGCATAGGAGTGGAAGAACGCGGCGGTGCTAGTGCTCGGCGAGGGAAGCTGTCGTTGTCGATACTAAGGAGACCGAAGAGGGAAAGGGCAGTGGAGAGAGCTGCTTTAGGGTTTAGAGTTTGTGGATTTTTATTTTGCTTGGTGTCGTTCTCAATTATGGCCTCCGACAAGAACCAAGGCTGGACTCTCGATTCCTTCGATCGCTACAAGGAATTCAGGTGCGTCAGTCGTTTCTTCTATATCCAGTTGTTTGGACGTTGCGGTTGCTTTCACCACACAAAATGATGCATTTTGACAATGAAAATCAATGAACGTGTGATTTGCAGATACTGTCTGGCAGTGAATGTGATCGGGTTTGTGTACTCAGGCCTGCAAGGATGCGACTTAGCCTACCATTTGGGTACCAGACAGCATGCTCTCCGGCAGCACCTCCGGTATCACTTGGATTTCTTCATGGATCAGGCAAGTCGTCTTTTGATTTGACTACATTACCAACCATATCTTAATATATTAATTATTTTAATACCAACCACCGTCCACAGGCTCATGTTGGGTTTAGGGTATAATCCATTATATTTGGGTTTATTAACTTGTTGCTTTCATGGTATTATGACCAAGTGGCCCACTGCTTTCGGCACTAGACTTGCAAGTGGGCCGTGATTGGGATGGGACCCATTTGGAATTGTCGTATTCAAATGACTCAATTATTCTGGACTGTGGGTGGTTGGGCTTCTTTTACCCGCCTTTTCCTTCCCATTTCCCCGGACGTGACGTGGACAGCATGTCTTCACTTTCTGTAGGAGGCAAATGTATTTTTTTTGGTAGATACCGAAAAAGTTTATGCATCCGATGCAATCGTATTCGGTTAACATTGTTCAATAACCCCAATTTCACCAAACAGATTTAATGACCTAGTAGTTATTACCCAACATAAAAAATAAAAAATAAATTTAAAATAAATAAATTACTTTTTAATACTACTTTAAACTTATTTATGTGATGAACCTAAAATTTAAGTTGTAGAATTAATTTTTTCTAAATATTTTGTAATTATTTGAATTTAAAATGATAGGTACTGACTTATCTTCTTATTTCGGCATCATCATCGGCTGCCACCCGGGTTGAGGACTGGCAATCCAACTGGGGCAAAGACAAGTTCCCGGAGATGGCAAGAGCATCTGTATGGATGTCCTTCCTCGCCTTTGTGGCCTTCGCCGCCAGCTCTCTCTTCTCTGGATATTTCCTCTTTACTTTCAGACCCATCTAATAAAATAGTATATACCTCCTCCACCTTTAGTTACAAAGATTAATTATTGAGTGTAAGAAAATTTTATCAGTTCTGTACAAAAAATATAGTTGTTATGCTGCTCTAGGGAATTATTATGTACTATGCCCATATAAAAAAGGTGAAAATTCTCCTGGTCGTTGCTGCCCAATACTTTAGTGTATCAACTCTATTACAAAAGTTGATTCCTAACTTTTATCTCATATCATGACATAAGTAAGTAGTTATTATTATATCAGCCCAAAATCTCGTTAACTGATCTTTACGATGCTTCCCCTATCAATTAGATCTAGATGCTTTATCCATAGAATAAAGTATTTAAGCATATGTATTTCTTCATATTTTGACTTTTATGAAGTTTCTTTCTTTACTACAACTGCTAAAAATCGTTGTTTTGGACGATGCATAATATGTAGAAAGCCCGTTTTGTTTCTAGTATTTACTAGTGGATTTGATCTTTCTTTTTTCTTTCTATAGTAGAGATAATAGCACGTAATGACAGATCACGACCATATTATTAAAAGCTTGTGGTTGAAAATTATAGCACAACAAAGGAAAAACAATTCTCTGTGGAAACATACAATGCTCCGTTGATATTGTTGCTTAAATTTTAAGCAATTTGATGAGAAAAAGGTGTAATATCAACCTTTTAATTTTTTTTTTGGTTGAATATAAAAATTTTAAATATTAAAAAGTAAAATGTTGATTTTTCTTTATTTTAAAAATTAAAAATAAATTAAAATTAAGTAAAAATATATAAACACTATTAGGTAACAAATATTAATGAGGAGACCAGAAGAGGGGGGAATGCAAATATGGCTATTTCGAGGTTTTTAGAACCTTGTCATATACAACTATTCTATCACCGTGACATCCCAATAATATATGCCTAAACATGATTTCATTTCAATAGGAAATATAAAGTTAATTTCATAACATCGTAGTCCTATTGGATTCCACAATTGTGCGACCATAGGGCCAAAAAGATAGTCCCTAGCTAGTTCAAAAAGATAAGAAAACACAAGTTTCGAGAAATGTTTGCATAAGGAATATATCCACCATCAAAAGTTTATTACTTCATTGGTTTCAACAAATTCGATGATCGTCTTTATTAGATTGAGCAACTATTTCAACCAATTGAGTTGATTCTTCACTAACAGATACAATGTAACCTCCGCTTTATGTTCTGGTCATACTCATTATACTTTGAACCGTTTGGATGAATTAAAAAATTTGCTTGTGGGGTAGTATTGCAACACTTTTCAAATCATTAATTCTATCTTCTCATATAAAAATAAATAATATGAAATTAATTAAAAGCTTTTTTATGCTTCAAATATTGGTAAAAATTAAATTTCAATACAAAGTAGATAAATTACTTAGAACAAAAAAATAAAAATAAAATCATTTTATCTTTTAATGCTAGAAGGATTCAAGTTCTTTATAATTTATTTTTTAATTCCTTTGATAAAGCTTGATGAAAACTTTTTTGTATTTTTTTTTCAAATAAGTTTGAAATTAATATATCTAGAGTTACCAGATAGGCTTACTTGAATAAGTTAATTATTCATACTTGTAAGTAAATCATGGCTTTCAAATAAATTTGTTTTATATATATATGAAGCATGTAAGAAGAGAATATTGTAGTATATAAGTAAAAAAGTTGTAAGATTTCTCTGTTTATTTCATAAAATACAAAAAAAACATATTTTATAAGAAAAAATACAAATTACCTAAATGACGGTAATCATTTTATGCATTTGGGCAATCCAAAGATATTATAATGCATTACCTCATAATTGGAGAGATGATTTGCCTTGACCACCCATTTTGAGGGTATTTTGGGTATATAATTCATAAATGTGTATAAATGTGTTTTGATAAAAATACAAGGTTGCACTAGATTTTATAAATTGACTATTTGGATTTGGGTTAATTAATTCATTAGAGTTTGTTAGGGTTAATTAGTTTATTAGGATCTAAGTGGATTGGATTAGGTAACTCAAACCCAATTTGAGTTCAAGTCACTTAAGTCCACAAGGAAGCCTATATAAACCTCCTCAGGGGTTAGGGTTTCAGTCTTGCAATCCAATTTTTTGAAATTCCAAAGAGAGTTTCAATCTTGCAATCCAATTTTTTGAAATTCCAAAGAGAGTAACCCTAGCCACCTTCTAAAGAAAGAGGGAAATGCACCTTTCTCTCATGCTAAGACCCATGGAGAGAGAGGTTAGACGTAAAATTGTCAGGTAGACGAGTTTCACGATGACCACTACAGTTTCAAAGTCTTCATGAGATGGAAATCAATTTAGGAACATCCAGATCACATGTATGAAACTTTAATATCTAGATCTAATCTGTATTATAGTTTTTAAAACCATTATTTTCTGCTGCAATATTAGATTTAGAGAACCTTAGAATAGTATGCATGCATCCTACAAGATCCAAGGTTAGGAAATGGAGCAATCCGAATAAGTGGTGCGAGTTAAGAGATGTGGTGAAGTATTCTAATGGTATAATCTATTTAATTGGAGAAATGAAGTACTATTGAAAAATGCGATACCTATCTAAGAGATGGGTTGCACTACATGCATGAAAACTCACTCAAGTAAATATAGCCTAAATTCTCCCTTTCAATGCTATCATTTAATTTATGTTGTTCATTTAATATTTCGAGTATTGCTTTATTTATTTCTAGTCATTGAATTTTGCCTCCACTATTAATACAACGAAAATAAATTCCTTTCTAAATTATTAATGTATCATACCCTAGTTTTTATTAAAAATAAATGTTAGGGAAGCTACTAAACCTTATAAAAAATGACTAAGACTCAAACCTCATTAAGTACTATAATCGTAGTCTCTTTACTTGGATACCTGACTATTTTTTGTAGGCTAGCACCATTGTTCACAATGATTATAACACAAAGGAAAGAAAAAAAAAATCAAAAGAAAAATTGTACATTCACTAAGGTAGAAGATATCCTTGGCATGTTCTCAATTCCCTAGGCGAAGACATCTTAATACTCATCTAGCAACTTTCTTAGACTTTCTTTCTTGTTTTGAGTCAATTGGCTCCCAATCATTATGGTTTTTTATTCCCCAAGGGTAATGGATTCCAACACCTTTGTGGTCAATGATCGACTCTAATGCCTCTATGGTAGAGATGGACTCTAGCAGCTCCATTGCCATACGACTCCTAGGGTTGTTTCTCTAGTCAACCATTGACTCTAGAGTAGCCTAGTAATTATTATTTAGGGGTCGGTAAAAGGTTTAACTCACCCATCCTCATGATCTTTTTTTCCAATTGCTCCCAGAGATGTTATGTAACAAACCTTTATGGATGCTTAGTCATCTCAATTATATAGGTGCTCATGGAGAATTTAATGTTTTAGATATGGTTCAAGGGGTCGCCTCTATGTCATATAGGGGAAGGGTTTTGTTAGGATAAAACCCCTTAAAAGTATGACATGATATGATAAAGAATGAATTTATTATTTATAATATGATTTCGATTTCCCAATTTATCTATTTTATTCATGCATTATACTTTCTGAGCATTCAAGCCTTACATCTCTTTCATTGTATATGGCTTGAGTGCATCAGGAGTTATATAGAAGATTCAAATTATTTGCTTCTTGTAAGTAGATGAGTTGTTCATAATTGGTTCATGGACTTAGACAATCCATTTGAGGCAATAGTATACGATCTCTTAATTACAGGAATGACTTATTTTAATCATCAGGATGGTTTTCTTATGGTGAGTGTACTAGTATGTATGGTCATGCATTAGACATGACCTATGGTAAGTCATGATATTAGTTATCGGGTAATTATAATCTCACCAATCTATTATACTCTATGGACTCTCAACCTTGAGAGGATACTGAGGTAGTGATAAGATTTTTAATGGTTTTAAAAATTGAATTGGATGTTCATACATACTTGGGTGTTCATGAGTTTGGCATTCAATTGCATCCTTTAAGGGTCGTCTTTCCATTTGTGTCCTAGACATCCATCTTGATCAACTGTACTGTCTTAACTCGACACTAGCCTTTCGGGGACATGTGTTATTTTAATTTTGTGCCCCTGCAAATAAGATGTTTAAATTAATTAGTGTACCAAAATTATAGGAAAAAAAAATCAAGTAATACTATTGGAATCTTATTTTGTAGGATCATTTTTATTACAATTGAAGCAAAATATGCACCATTAGTACATTGATCTTAAAAAAACAATCAGCTGAATGGTGAAGAGATGATCTTTGACACATTCAAGCAGATATATCATCTCCTTTCTCATTAATTTCCATTTTCCTGAACAGTACTGATCATGTTATATATGTTGCTATGATGAACCATGCATATGATACTTGCAGAGAGGCTAGCTCGTAGCACCATGTAATCAATATTATTAAATATTAATTTGGACAGTACTACATAACATTTTATTCATTAAGGAAACCTGCATGTAGTATCACTATGCTAGATGAGTTTTGTTCATGCAGTACAACTTTAAACATCATTCAATGGAAATGGCATATATCATTCCCATGTTTATTTATGATTTGGTAAGGTCATGCATTAAACTACATGGAATTTGACGTCCAACATTAGTACCATACATATGTGTCCAGCTCCTTGGAACAAGTTGGCTGGCCTCAATATTCAGGAGCTTTCCTTCGTGTCTAGGCACCAACAATAGTAATCAGACCTGGAGATTTCCAACATTTCATCTGGGGTCATCCTCTCTAGCTCATTTTGCCTCCCTGATGCAAAGTTGTTTCGGTTCTGCGGGTCAGACGCGAGCGGGTAGTCCTCTATTTTATGACTTTGGGATCGCATTCTCATGTAAAGCCTCATTGTTGCAACACAATCCTCATAAGGATCTTGTATGCCAGTTTGGATGTCATACCTGGAAACCAGAAGTTTCATTCCTTTCCTGAAATATATATTTAAATTTTGGCAGTGAACTCGAAATTGAAATCACGTGATGTACTTACCCGAGGTATGCTTGTGTCAGATACTTCAGTGAGTTGCTGAGCTTGCTTGTTTTCATCAATGGAGGATACTTAGCTGTGTCCCTGCATCCAATATGCATTTCAGATTAATTCAGTATTATATTACATCTGATTTTGCAATTGTTTTTTTTTTTTTTTTTTTGAGGCTCCACCCTTAAGAGTTTTGTTGAGAATAGAGAACTGGACACCAATCACCTGTTCAGAAATACCTTGATTTTCTGTTACATGAGTATAATAGCCATGATGGAATTATGAATGATGCTGGTTGATTCTAGTTTGAGATCCACTGTTATAGTTTCAAAGCTATGGTGCAATTTTGATTTTCTTTAATTTGAAGAGCTTTTTACCTGATCATTAGCGTTGGGTACTCCATTTGTAGACAGTCCAGGTCATGATCCAAACCATGACCCACGAGAATCCTAGCTTTTCCACCTCTAGAACGAATCTTCCATATGGGCTCTCCATTGCAAAGGAAGTCTTGGATTTTTCTTTGGACTTGCTTCACTGGCATTGCATCCCTCAAGAATTCGGGCCTTGTCCCTGTGGTTTCATACCTACAATGTTTTCAAGAATTTATATTTAGAATTGAAATTCAGCCAGGGTGGAAATACAGTTAGCTTTAAAGAGACTCATCAAACCTGTAGTTTGTGACTGGAATTTGGGGCTTGACATAAGTATGGAAGATGATGTTTTCATTTTCATCGATGAGGCAAACCCTTGCGCAAAGATCCAGCGAGCCATCGGTTCCACCCCCTACCATTTTGCAGCCCAGTGCAACCACCTTTGAGCCTCTTGTTCTGCTATTCAGGTCATCCTGAATACCTAGGTTAGCCATGCGAGAAAGCAGCGCTCCCTGGAAAAGAAAAGGGCAGTAACATGTGACATGCTTGAAACTAGACAAAGTCATAATTGTATTGTCATGCAAGCTGAAGATTTATACGGTGTTTCCGCGTGAAAGTTGGCATGTCCCTCGATGAACCCTAAGTGCATTAGGGCTGCCAAGGATATCTAAGCAGAGGTTGCATCCGCGGACACTGAATATTCTTGCGCATTCCACTTTTGGCAACGGCCCTGCACAAGACAAGAAGTACTTCCTTTGAATGATATATCTTCATAAGGGCAATATGGTTCGGGTTTCATATAGTTGTCTTGGATTTTACCTATGAGATGCTCCCTGAGAGATTCAAAAGATCTGCAGTGTTTCTTACAAATTCCACAGGTTGGCTCATGAACCGAGTGATACGAGGTCCTCATGTGATCAACCAGGTGCTCCAACCTGTTGAATTGTCTGTAGCAAGCTGCACACTTGTTCCTGGCCGTGATGATTAGTCATAGAGAAACTTCATTTTTTGGATCATGCATGTACGTAGCACTCCCAAAATTTAAATTATGCCAAGTATTCTTACAATGAATGTAAAATGATTTACAGCTAAGAATAGCGTGCATGTGTTGTGTGGGTGAGAGAGTACCTTTGGGACTCTGAGGACTCCATCCTGCTCTGGAAAACAGTTGCCGATGACAAGTTTTTTTTACTCGAAGAGGGAATAGAGAGAGCTTGAAGAAGATGGTGAGGGTAACAAGGTATTTATATTAGTTTGAGGAAGAGCAAGTATCATTTCCGCCCAAGTTGTGTAAGGAGGTGATGCCTTAAGGCCCTATTCATTTACTTCAATTTTGGAGCCTATCTGTCTCTACAAATCGCTTTGTCCTATAGCCTAACATCGGACATTCGTAGTAATCTGAATTTCCGCTGGCCCACCATCCAACTAGAATTTTTCTCTTGCCAAGATGACCTCTAGTTACACCAAATTAAGTTTTAATGGAGCCCTTGCTACTGCGCTCTCGATCTCCATCAAGAAGAATCCTACGCACTGACTGGTTATAATCATCTCCATTCCTATAAAGGGCCGAATAAAATTAGTGCATCTCATGGGTAGCAAATTGCAGAAGAATTTGTCAACTAAAATCATATAGATATTTGATATTCATAAGCAATAGATCGCTCTTTAAAAGGTATTCGCTATTAGAATCTTCAGGTTCAACTCCTAGGTATGACTAGAAAAACTCAACAACATATATTGTTCATCAAATCACGCATACACACGAGTAGAAAATAAAGAAAATGACAACACACACGAACATAAAATAAAGGAGAACATAAATTTTTTATCATGATTCGATGATTAATGTGATCTTTATTAATCAAAATAAACAAGAAGGGTTATAATGATAAAACTCTCAAATACCTTTCAATTGTGATCACTCTTCAAAAAAATAAAGCCGTAAAATATAAAAGGGTTAAATATATAATTTGAACTTAACTCCTACATCTTGAGTAGAGCAAAATGCAACAAAACTGATTCAACCTTCATAATACTTTTTTTTTACCGTATAGTCCTAGTCCTACTTTAATATTCTTTTTCCATTTTTGTCCTAGACCTTTTTGGTTAGCTATAGACCTAAAATTTAAACCAACTTGTGCTTGATTACGTTGACATTCCTTCAGATAAAAAGGAAACGCAATTGCTACATATGTGACAGAATGGACAGATAATATTACATGTGAGTGGTGGGCAAAGAGATAAAGTTGTTTCAAGTATAAACGGTTCACCAAGGTGGTTTAATCTTCCGTACAAATTAACTTTCGGCAAAGGGAGAATGGAGACTTCGATAAGGCTTTGAAGCTTTGTTCCTCAGGCATTGCATGGTTATGGAGAGAGAGATGCAGAAAGGCAATTGGGGTTTGACTTTTGAAACATGGCAAAGAATGTCAGCAGGACCCGCTTTTGACTGTGACAGGTCCTCCATTGATTCCTGCTTTGAAGATACCCCAAAAGAAAAGCTGAGAACATTTTCTTTCATTCTATTTTTATTGATTCTGGTCCACTACCATTTTCCATCGCTCCATTTCGTGGGTCACTGTTTGGAATCTCAACCCAGAAGGCAAGAGCGTACCACAACCACAAGTCTTTTGAGCCAGAGTGTCGCTCCCCCTTTTTCTTGGGCCTTTCTTCGGAACTCAACCCACTGAAATGCCCTTGCCATTTGGGTGGACGTACGTGACATTGGTGGCCTAGTGGGGATTTTGAGTTGAATTATGAGATGAATATGCAGAGGATCATTACTCCTTTCCTCAGCCCCCGAGGATATGCATAGATCAGTTGGGTATAGTGAAAACAAAGAGATCATATGATTGCACCACACTTTTCCCAACAGAGGCCTGTGCCTCGATCTCTCAAACACACGTCATTAAAATATGCACCTGCACACAAAAATGAAAAGCTTTGATTCTATGAACCTCAAAAAGAGTCCAGGAAGAAGCCATGCCACCTTTTAAAAGTGCACCTGCACACAAAAAGGAAAAGCATTGATTCAATGAATCATGAACCACGTGTCTATGTGTGTGTGGGGTGGGACTTGAATTTTTGGTCTTTGTGTGGGAAATCCAATAATATTTCTTGGCTGTTTTTGAGTAAGTTGGACGATACAATGACGAGGAGATGAATCTTAAAAATTATGGTCCATTTAATTTAATTATATTAAATAATATAAAATAAATGATAATATATGTACAATTTATAAATATTTAATTAATTTATTAATGATATTAAAAATATTATAAAAAATTATGATGATAATTTTTATATTTTTGATAATCAATTAAATGAGTTATAATTAATTATTTTCTAAAATATATTTTTTAATATTTTGTCTATAACACCTTGGTGACAGTGGATGGGGAAAAAAGATGGGAGATGGGAGGCCATAGCTTTTCTCAGTAGAGTCCT
The DNA here is from genome assembly GCF_004353265.1 of Vitis riparia. Classification (NCBI taxonomy): domain Eukaryota; kingdom Viridiplantae; phylum Streptophyta; class Magnoliopsida; order Vitales; family Vitaceae; genus Vitis; species Vitis riparia. Next base: position 2,485,717 of record NC_048444.1, read on the forward strand.
TGAGTGGTGAGATTAAAAGAAGAACAGACAAAGAAAAGTAGGGGAAAGACGAAAACCCAGTGTTTGACTTACAGAGATTCTTCCATGGAGTGACGGGAGAAAGTCAAAGTGTTTGAAACTGTGCTTTTTATACTCTACCTGCAGACCATCCAAAAGATCCCAACTGATCTTTAAACCCCGAACAGGAAAGGAAGAGAGCATTAAACTTTACCAAAGAGAGATTCTTTCCTGCCAAAGTTTTCCCTTTTCTCGATGCTCCAATCTACATACGTATTGAAATCACCGAAAAAATACGTAAACGAATAGTACTCGTTACCAACTTTTGATCATCATGTCACCATCTCAAAATTTAATATTATCCCCATTATAAAAACTACAATTTCCCATCTTAAAATTTTAAATATCAATCCTCACTATAAATTTTAGGTGTTTTTTTTTTCACTTTATTAAGAGGTACGGATCTTCTAAGGTTGTAGAGGGCTATCCACCTTTATGTAATCTCAATAATGATGGGAGCGAGAGAGAATAGATTCTGTTCTTATTCAAAAAATGTGATATAAAAGAACAGACACTTAACCTTTATATTTATACTCTCTATGTCTTAGGAACCATATCTTTTGAACTATTGGGCCTCGCGAGTCTTAGGCTCATCATCTAAGGCCCGTTATGACACTGTGCTCTACACATAAGGTGACCCATACTCTAGAAAACCGATACAAAACAAATACGGAAAAGACGAATAGCATAATCATGAAATATGTTGCATATATGTGCGTCCATATTTTAACAATTCAACCATTGAACCCAATTTAAGGAACATTTTCCAATATAATCTCATTTTTTTCAAATTCTGTGTTGATTTGTTTAAACTTGAATTGATCAAATTATACAAGTTATAATCAAGTTGAATTTGATTTAAGTTGCTCACCATGCATGTTTTTCTAAGCTTTTTTTCTTTATTCATATATTTTGACTAAAATTTAAATAATAATGAGATAATTAAAAAAGAGAAAATAAGATAAATATTAATATTGTATAAGATAATATAAATTATAAATTGTATAAAAACATTAGATTGATTTCAAGTTGGATTCAGGTTGATCTCAATCTTAATTTGAGCTTAATTTGAATTAAGTTCGAATTGTGCTTTGTCTTTTGACTGAATAAAAAAAATCAAAATATTTGATTCTTTTCTATTCAACTACAAACAACTTGTTAATATCAACCAATATAATTAAAATGAGCTTCTTATTAATATGTTCAATTTAGCTATATTAGTTAATATCAACATATTACTTTTAACTAAATAGAAAAAGTCAAATATTTCAACTTATTCTATTTAGTTAAAAAACAAACACTAATGACAACCAATTAAAAATCATCTTATAGTTACATAATATACATTTCTTTATACTTAGATATCAATTATTCGTTTTTAAGTTTTAAATTGTTGAAATTTAGTCCAATACATCAATACTTAAATGATATGACACCAAAAAATCATCATAAAGTTTCATATTCATTAATAGTCAATTAAATTTGGAAATTTGTATTGATTATTTTTCTACAACAAATGCTTTATAATTCATTTTTTATAAGCAGACAAGAAGTTTAATTAGATTTTTTTTTCATATTAAGTAATAAAAGTTAAATAAATGATTTTAATATGATATTTCATGAGATAATTCAAATTCAATTTTTCAAAAGTCTTTATTATTGAAAAATAATAAAGACTTCGTTAAATTATTGAAAAATTAATAATAACAAATACCATGTTTAGTTGACCGGATATAATATGAGATAGAATAAAAGATGAAATATTAATCATATTATATCTTATCCTATATTTGATTAGTGATAAGATATGATAAATTATTCCATCGATGAGATACAATTTATTCATCATTTTTTTTATATCCTTTCCAATAATCATCTTCAAAAGATTAATTTTTAGTGCATTTTTAAAATTTGGTCTACAATATCGATGAGATACAATATTAGTCCAATAATCATCTATATCTAGTTTACTTGTAAAATTTACTGGGTACACCTTATATGCAACCTTTGGTCATCCGTTTCAACAACTAAGAGATTCATTTGAGGAACACATCGTAAATAAATGATCTTATCATAAATTCATTATAGTTTTGAAATTTAGCAATCTTAGTCATTATTTTTATATATGGTTTACTTGCAAGTTTGACTGAATACGCCTTACATATAACCTTTTAGGCAATCCTTTCAATAACTAAGACATCCATCTGAGGAACACAAGGACTCAATTGTCAAAGTCAAGAGAATGATAAAGATGCATTTAATATTAATGGTGATGAATAGTTTGATCACATATTATTGGGAATGATATATACCTTAAATAATATGAAATCAAATATTAATTCATATAATATATGAGTATTTTAAGATTTTTATAAGATAAGGTATTAATTGTTAGCTTTTTTCCTATAATTTGTGGTCATATATAATTATATTTATGTAAACGTTATTTAAGAGTATCAATTAATTGGTAGGTGAATCAATTTATTGGGCCTCCAAGAGTCTTATGTATGGAAAACTTAAATTATAAATGGGAAGTTAGAAAATTTAATTTATATGAATGTGGTGTTACAACTTTTGTAACCCCATCATTATGAAATTTAATTTGTACATTATGTTCATGAGTAATGGAGGAAAATGGAAAAGTATAACCTATGCAATTATATAGATGCATTCAAGTTAATAATCTATCATTACCTATTAATTTGTACTTAATGGTTATAAATAATAACTTTCATATAATCTTTGATGGGAAGACTAAGAGATGTACAATTTTTTATAAGTTAAGGTCCTAAGTCACACTCTCATTTTTATGTTCTTTTGTTGTTTTATTTTTAATAACATACACCACACAAGTGACTCATCCACTATATGAGAGTAGTGAATTGAAGACCTTGACAATACCATTACTCAATTTTACTTCAAAAGTGTTATTGGTATCATGGATAAGGTAAGGATATAATCATTATTTTAGTATTTATATTTATTTTGTCTTATGCATCCAAAATTGTTTTTTAAAATAATTATTTTCACATAAATTTTAATTTTTTTTTAAAAATAATTATTTCCATATAAAATTTATAAAAGTTTGGTTAACATTAATAACTTTGAAACTCGATTGTTTCATTACGGTTTTTCACATAGTGAAATTTTCATTTATATAAATACGACATGATTATGTTAAAAAAGATATAGCTCAAAACACTTTAATTTATTTGGACACCATGAGCATTTTATTAAATAACTCACAACTAAAATAATTTTTTTTGACAAAATATTTAAATAAATTTATTTATATTTGTATATTTTTCATATGTTGAAAAATTTTCAATGTTATGGTTATAAGCCTTATATACGAATGAGTTTAAGTTTTTTAAGTGTGTTTTTTGTTTTTAAATACAAACTAATTCAAAAACTTTTGTCATGTCTTTATAAATAGAAATATTTTGTTAAAATGGATAAAATAATTCCCAAAATTATGAATCTAATCCTTGAGGAGGCATCAATGCCCTTTACCATTTCAAGTATTTTTTTATACCTAAATGTAACATTAAAAAAATTATGAATTTTAAAAACATTTACATAAATTCCCAAAATTATGAATTTAATCCTTGAAAAATAACATATTTTTTTTACATAAATGCCCTTTACCATTTCAAGTATTTACATATAAGTTTTCAAAGAAAATGTTATTTTTACATTAAAAAAATAGCAAGTTCTTTTTTGTCAAAATGAGACAAAAAAAAAAGAATTAAATTTAAAAAATTAGATTTTTAGTGAACCTTTTAATCAAAGAACCCTTATAAATAAAGGTAATTGTTTTTAATATAAACTGAAAGGTTTTTATTTATAAAATAATAGGCATTAAGTTCCAAAAAAAAATCTTAAATAATCAAATATTAAAATGAGAATGAACATCGCAAGAATTTCAAATTTCTAATAGTAACCTAAAATGATCATATCTAGTACATTTCAAGGAGTCATTTTCCAAAATGCCAAAATTGACCTCAATGCAATTCCACCCAAACCCTAGACTTATGTTATATTCAAGCTTCAAATTGTTTAAAATGATTTGCCCTCAACCTAAGTTGTAATTGAAAGGAAATATTAAATGGGATCGTTAGCATTTCACATCCCTAGACTTTCCCACGAAGGCATATTCCAATACATGGCTTAGTGATTCATTCATTGGTACATGTAATATATGGCTAAATATCTCAATGTCCCAAGTGGGTGTTGGTCATTGTTGTTGGCGTGAGTGGTGAAGAGGAGACATCACACATTCAAAGCTTATAAGATAATTAAAATTTGTTGGTGGGTTGCTATTTCACTTACACATTCATCCTTATCAATGAAATTGGTGTGGCACCAGCCTTTATATCCTAACCATTTGCTTAATTGAGATCACCTAAATAGGGTAAATAATACTAACTTTCTCTAGGTTAAAGGCAAAAATAATACTAGATAGGGGAAAAATGAGAGACAATTTGCTTAATTGAGATTATCTAAGTAGGACAAATAATACTATATGAGAGAGAGAGAGAGAGAGAGAGAGAGAGCTTTCTCTAGGTTAAAGGAAAAATGATAGAGAAATTAAAATTGATAAATTATTTTTACATACTTCTTCAAGTTTATTTTGAGAGAAAAATGTATTAAAGTTGATAAATTATTTTTACATATTTTTTCAAACTTATTTTACTTATATTTGAAATCATTTTCTTAAATTTTTCTTTATAAGACAAGGTTGCTTTGAAGTGGACAAAGTCTAAATTGAGTTCACCGTCACCTAAACATTCCAAAAAATATGGTCCCTAACCACCAACCAAATGGGCTGCAGCACCAGAATAAATACAAGAGTCCATTTCAAAAGTAGTTGTTGGTAGCATCTTATAAATCACTTTATTTTGTGGGCTTTCATGGATGATGCGTTACTTAATAAAAAAAAATTGGAAAAAAAGAAAAAGACAAAAAAAGGGAGAATGTGCAGATTGGGAAATTTTCTATTTTTGGATTTCTCAATCAAATGATTCTGTTTGCTGTTGAGACGTTGCCAACCTGGCAGTTCATTTCATTGGACTCAAGCCTTCGGATTTGTACATCAGGGGTAACTTTCAGATGGTGGATAAGCCCATTGGGCCGATTGGGTTGGGCCGTCGCTTTTTCACTTTGTTGGGAAATATCGTTTAGCTATGTATAATGTGAACGGCCATTTGGCAAGATGTGCCATGCTGTTGGGCTTGGCCCCCACCTTGAAAGCCACGGCTTTGTTGATAACCACACCATATATTATAGTTAAGATTAATTCTAAAACATTTTCTTTTATTTTAATTAAAAAATAAATAAATTTCTAGAAAAAAAATTTTACTTTAAAAATATGAAACCAAAAAAAAAAAAAAAGAATCAAATCATATATAATCTCAAGATCAAATTATGATTTACAAAGTAATGGCTTCTAATGACCCTGGTTTCTAGCCCATCTTTGGGCTTTCCTAATCGGCCCAAACCAGATATTTTACCTATGACTGAAACTTCCGTTACTCTTCAACTTCAACGGTTGTGTGGGCCATACTGCGGCGGGCTTGGTCCCACATTATGGTCCAACGGCCTTTTCAAAAAATACAAGGCCCAAGGTCAAAACGACACCGCTGTAATACTGCCCCACAAAGGCACCCACTCAATCATTGTACCAACGCCAGCTAAGCCAGAAACACCTCCACGGCCACGTGGCAAAAATTGAACGCAGTTTCAGACACGTCCGGAACCGACATCGTCACGCAAACATTTCCGCCGTCTTTTCCAGTTGAAAAACCGTTAATCGCGCCAAATTTGAATATCATGAAAAAAATAGAACCCCCAAAGAAGTTGATAATTACGAAAATGGGCTAGTCGGTTGCAGAGGGCAGTGGGCAGTGGGAGAAAAGTCGCCTTCCTTTTTGCTTCAACATCCCACCTCTCTGCAACCCCACAATTTTTAAATATTATCTCTACTTTCCTTTATTTATTCCCTAACCCATTTTTGCCCTCACCATTTTCTTACAACCCCCAACCCCTCCTCTGACCTCTCCTCTCACTTCTCATTTGTGTCTGTGCCTGTATATATATAAATAGAAACACTACAGAGAGATGTGGCCACAATTTCCTTCTATGCATCAAACCCAGAGAGCGTAATATCTTGGCCTTGTCTTTCTTGGCAGATTGATAAGGTACACATTTTTTCTTTGTCATTAATTTCTTATAATTCAGTTCCCACTTTCAGTGAACATTCTAGTTGCCCTCTCTTCTGCAAACTCCTACCGAATTTCTGAGGCGTTTTTTGTTAACTTGTTAGTTGTTTGTGATTTCTTTTGGCATTTTAGATCACATTATTGAATGTTGATTTAGATTTTTTTTGTAGAGATCTGTACTGGGTTTTCCTTCTTTCCAGTTTTTCCCCGTGTTTTTTTTTTTTTTTTTGGGTTGGTTGTTCAATAACTGATTTTCCTGGACATGGACAATGTAGAATGGTGATTTTTTCAGCCACAATGGTAAATTATGGCAACAAGTGATTGTAGTTCTGTTGCTTATTTGTGGAACATTTTCTGATTTTGCTATTTATGGATGTGGGGGGACGTTTCCCAATCATTGTATACTTCAGATGTTTGAGTAGGTTTTTCAATGTGATAATTGTGGTCCTTATTTGGGTTTTTTATTTTTATTTTTTTTATTCGTTTTTAGGCAGTCTGATGTGTACATAAGATTCTGTTTAATTTCAGGACTTGTCCTTGATTTGTAGTTGGTGTAAAGATGCCTGGACTTGTAATGGATGGACTGCATAGAGACGGCATGGCAAATTACACTCCTAAAGAAGGTTTCAGTAATTCTCCAGTGAGTGCTTTGAGTCCACAGAGTCATGAGAGTGGGTCTATTGATCTGGTTATTGATGGTGTGATCAATACCTCCATCGAGCAGCTGTATCACAATGTATGTGAGATGCAGAGCTCTGATCAATCACCCTCTAGACGCAGCTTTATATCATATGGCAATGAGTCAAGGATTGATTCAGAATTGTACCATCTTGTGGGAGGACTTTTTGGAGATGCGGAGGTAATGAAAGAGGTTGTAGTGATGAAGAATAAAGGAGAGGATAATGAAGGCAATTTGGTTTCTGAGAAAGAAAATGGTTCTGTTGATAGAAGGACTGGAATAAAGGATAAGACCCAATTTGCAAGTGAAAAGTCTGTTCCTTCACTGCAATGGAAGAGGCCTTCTTCTCATTTGCATTTGGAATCTGAAGGATCCCCTAAATCAAATCCTAATGAGAGGCCTCCAATTGATAAAAGGCGAGAGAGGAATTTGAGAAAACCAAATGGGGTTATTCCCATTAGGAAGCAAAAGAATTTTGCTTCAGGAGTGAAGTTCCACAATGGAACCGAGGATCTCCTTGAGGCGGGACTAGATAACCCAGACTTGGGACCATTCTTACTTAAACAAACAAGGGATTTGATTTCTTCAGGGGAAAATCCCCAGAAAGCTCTTGAACTGGCTCTTCGGGCAGTGAAATCATTTGAGATAACTGGGAATGGGAAACCCAATTTGGAGCTGGTCATGTGTCTGCATGTCATAGCTGCAATATACTGCAGCTTAGGCCAGTATGATGAGGCAATTCCTTCTCTTGAGCGCTCGATTGAAATTCCTGTGATAGAGGAGGGGCAGAATCATGCTCTTGCTAAATTTGTTGGATGCATGCAGTTGGGTGATACTTATGCAATGATAGGGCAGATTGAGAATTCTATACTGTGCTACACAGCAGGTTTGGAGATCCAAAGACAAGTCTTGGGAGAAATGGACTCTCGTTTTGGTGAGACTTGCAGGTACTTAGCTGAGGCTCATGTTCAAGCATTGCAATTTGATGAGGCCAAGAAGCTTTGCCAGATGGCTCTCAACATCCACAAGAAGAATGGCACACCTGCTTCTCTTGAAGAAGCAGCAGACAGGAGACTAATGGCGCTTATCTGCGACTCAAAAGGAGATTATGAAGCTGCTCTTGAGCATTATGTTTTAGCAGGCATGGCAATGGCGGCAAATGGCCAGGAAATAGATGCGGCATCCATCGATTGCAGCATCGGTGACACGTATTTATCTCTGGCTCGATATGATGAGGCTGTTTTTTCCTATCAGAAAGCGCTCACTGTGTTTAAATCAACTAAAGGGGAGAATCATCCAACTGTGGCTTCAGTTTTTGTCCGCTTGGCTGATCTATACAACAAGGTAGGAAAATTAAGGGAGTCCAAATCTTACTGTGAAAATGCCCTTCGGCTTTATGGAAAGCCCAATCCTGGAATCCCCTCAGAAGAGATTGCCAGTGGTTTAATTGATATTTCAGCTATCTTTGAATCCATGAATGAGCTGGAGCAGGCACTCAAGTTACTTCAGAAAGCCTTAAAGATATACGGTAATGCCCCAGGTCAGCAAAGCACAATTGCAGGAATTGAGGCCCAGATGGGGGTCATATATTATATGATGGGAAATTACTCTGCCTCATACAACTCCTTCAGCAGTTCCATTTCAAAGCTTCGAGCAAGTGGAGAGAAGAAATCTGCTTTCCTTGGGATCGCTCTGAATCAAATGGGCCTTGCCTGCGTGCAGCGTTATGCAATAGGCGAGGCTGCTGAGCTGTTTGAAGAAGCAAGGAGTATTTTGGAAAAGGAATATGGACCATGCCACCCTGACACATTAGGGATTTACAGTAATCTTGCTGGCACTTACGATGCAATGGGCAGGTATAAACCCTTTCACTACATGTTTTCAACATCAGCATGAGTTGCCTACTGAGTATCTTCACTAGTGTTATTAACTATAGTCTTCTTTTCAGTGATTGACTTGTTTATACTTCATAGTTTTAAGAAATGCTAGTCATCATAAATTTTTGGTTATGTCTTATGGTTGAAGTATGGCATCATTGCTCTTTTCCCTGTCTATTATAGATATCATTTGTTACAAAATGTTGTGTTTGAGTCCTGTTTTTTTTCTTCTGTCTGTTCTGTCTTGACTTTGAAACGAGCCAAGACAAGGTTGTCCAATGACAAATGTTGTCAATCTTTGATGGCTATATTGAAGTCCAAATTCCCATCAGATAAGGTTCTGTGAGTAGAGTTTTTAAACACCTTTACACCCTGTTTGGTGGTTGAGAAGATACATGAAAGGAAAATTAGTACTTAGAATATTGCAATTATTGGATTAGAGTGGTTGTAGTAGGATTCTAGTTTTTCCTATATTTTTTTCTTAGCCAGCAGAAGGACTTAGATATAAATTTGTCATTGGAACTGGATTATCTTTAACTCTGATTATTAAACATCTCTTGCTTTCAAATCATATTTGCACAGGTTGGAGGATGCCATTGAAATTTTGGAATATGTTGTTGGGGTAAGAGAGGAGAAGCTGGGGACAGCAAATCCTGATGTAGATGATGAGAAGAGAAGGTTGACAGAGTTATTGACAGAAGCAGGCAGGGTTCGGAGTAGGAAAACCAGGTCACTACAAACCTTCCTTGACACCAACCCTCAGGCGACAATAAATGATGCCATCAAGGTATTATAAGCCAATGATTCAACGATGTATTTATTATATTCTTGTAAAATATGCTTCAGAGAAAAGAATACATGTTAGGTGGTTGGTCGGATTTTTAGATTCTTGCTGGAAAAATTGGGGAAACGCAAAGAATGAAGGTGACAAAGGGGATTTGGCACCAAATTCTTGATTATACTACATATGGGGTTCTCATGAAAAGTTGCATTTATATTCAATTGTGCAAGGAATTGTTGAAATTCCTCTGTCAAATTGTTGTTTGTATGTCTCATGTTTTAATAAAGAAATGTTGGGATTTCATTTTCTTTTCTTGGTACACCAAACTGCCTGATGGAAAACTTGAACTGAGAGTTAAGAATAGTGGCAAGTCAGTTTCTGCATCAATAGAGAATTCCATCTAAATGGAAGAACACGTTCCTTGAAAATTCATTGAATTGTACTACAATCCGCCAATATTTTTTATGACCAGTACGCCAGTGGTTGGCTTGTTACACCGTGACTAGGCCTGCTGCTACTGATGGCAAGCCTCTGATACTGGAATTGGTGGGTCGGAGAAGGAGCCATTGAGAATGGCTTTTGCAACCCATTCGTTGGCCGCCTCTGAGTAGTGTGTGCCGTCCCAGCTAATGTGCCTGGATGGATGTTCGCATGGAATACCATAGACTGTTCCATTCACCACTGCTTTCTGCCCACATTCCGCATGGTAACCGTAGTAACTACCACAACAGAAGTTCATCAGATCAACAAAACCTGCCCATCACCATTACCCAAATAATTAGGAACTTGTTGATACATAAACATGGCTTAATTTTAGAAAAAACCTAAGAAATATCACTGCATTGTGATTGGTTTTTCTGGAGTTACCTAGATCTTTTGCTTGGCTAACCAGTGAGTATTTAACCGAATACACATCCACATATGTGAATGCTGCATGAGGAAGCTGTGCCCTTAGCTTGATGACCATGTCCTTAAGCTGCTTGTTGAATTCTTGGGCCACCTTATTATGAGGCTTCACGCAGCCGTAACGGTCCAGATTTCGGGGTTTTTGTTGGTAATATATAACACTGTATGGCAAGCAACCGATTGGGCCTGTGTTATGTATCCAAAATGTTCTTGCACCTTCCTCATATAGTTGCTGAAACATGGAACACCACCATAAGTTTCAAGCTTGAATATAACTGTTTGATCATGCCCAAACTGGAGACAAACTGACTCAAAATACTTACATGTACTACTCCAGACAACACATTGAGGATATCAGGAATGGAAGCAAGCACTTTTTCCTCATTTGTGTGCTGAAAACCATAAGCAAGATCATTCTGCCCTATGTCAATGGTGTATAGTGCCTTTGAGAAGTCCCTGGGCCTTGGGACTTTGCTTTTGAAAGGTGGTGTAGTGCCTAGACATGACAGAAACAAGACCAACCATGCCCTGTTAGTATGATTTCAGTGCCCAAAAAGGCCGCATGCAAGCTAGAGAAAGAGACTGACAGTTATGGTTCAGCTGCTGATACAGAGCTGTAGTTTGAGATTTAAATCGTTTGAACTGAGCGAGTTGGATCTCAAGGTGGAATGGGCTATACCCCCCTGGCCTAATGGATGAACCCCCAGTCGCAAAATTTGCTCCATGCCAGAAATTCGTCCCCATGGAATCCAAATATGCATTCAAATATGGTAAGCCCAGTGTCTCACCTGCGCTGAATAAAACTTAGAAGAAAGACAACGACTTGAAATATTTGTATAAAGAAAATATGGACTTACTTATGAAGTCTAATATTAGGCGACCATCACAAAACCTTCCTGAAGCCTTGCCGAAGAAGGTTTCGCCATTGGGCAGAAAGACCTCACTGATGGCTGCAGACCGTCCTCCAGTGTCTGAATTGGAGTCACCAAAGTTGAAAATAGCCGGAAAGCTGCATCTCCATGGACCATGACCGCCCATCACTCCCATACACTCTCCTGCTGATCCTATAATCAATAGGCCAAACAGCCAAAACAGCTTTACAGACTCCATTTTTTTTCTTTTCCTTCAACACCAGCTAACACAAGAATCCTCACAGCGCTCCACTGAGTTATAGCCACTGACAAGTGAGATGTGATCTGTTGTGTTCAAAATGATGAAGTCATCTGTGTTTGATTGTACCTAAAAAGGTAGTAGGTTGATTTGCAGACAGATAATAAATTTGGTCTTAGTTAGGATAAAATAATAAGAGAAAGATACGATTTGTTTCTTAGTGATCATCCCATATATTCAATTGGGTTGGACCCATTTGAAGAAAATTTTATTATTTTTAGGGAAATGCTACATCAACCATGACCGGGTATTTGATCAAAAGGATAACATAGCCCATATTTTGCAGATAACAAATATTAACCCATCAAATGGACTGCATTGTTTATATGATGAAGGCTGCAAGTCCGTGACTTCACAGGCCACACATGATGATGCCCCCAAGCCCTACATCTCACGTCCTTCCCAAGTCATGATGACCCTTAATGTATATTATCCTTATTTTGAATTTATGGTAAGGGTTGTGACAAAAATTTGACTATAAATTGAATATATTCACATCCAGAAGGTGATGTTTGAGAAATTTTCTCCTAGTGCTTTCAGAGTTTGAGAGTCATTAATGAAATGATTGAAGCTAATAGCTAATGGGGGCGATTATTTGAAATGAGTAATATGTAATAAATGTGAGATAAAAGAGAGAATGGGCTTGTGGTTGATGAAGGGACCCTCGACCGTTTTCCATGAGAAGGAGTAAAGGACAAGACTCAAGGCGTGTCACCTACGACTTATGAGTTTGTGTGGGTTGGCTGTTGGTCCCCTTCCCTCCTCATTTGGTTTAGGACCACGCGCACTTCATTTGGATGCAGTGGGGGACTACATCATAGTTCCAGGACATGGTCCACTCAAATCACATCCAGACATTAATGTTGGATCAGTTTTTTCTGTACTTCTCCCTTTCTATTTTATACTTAGTTCCAGAATTTTCAGTTCCATTATTCAACTATTTCTTTTGAGGACTTCCCATTTTCCTTTTTTCAGATATGTTCTAAACGTGACGTGATAATTGATACATGGGCATATCATAAACCAGGAGGATCATTCGATCTTCGGCTACTGAAGAACAATCTTTTGTGACTGGAATTCGGGCAATTAGACTTCTATTCTTGGATTGTTTAACAGTGAAACCTCGGAAATGCCTGTGCGGATGTGCTCATATTAGACCCAAACCCATTGCAAAAGTACTTGGTCTCACTTTTGGGATCAGGTATTAAGCCTTGTTATTATGTTCCACAAAGATCCCTCAAATCACAACTTGAATTATGTCAAACAGGACATCCCCTATTACAGACTTTATTTACTACTTTTTTTTTCCATGAACATAGCCAAGGCAGATTATCATGACTCTGATGGAATCCATTTATTTTTGTTCAAATTCATACCAGTTCAGCTATGTCTTAAACCAACAATACCTCCACATACTTATAGCTCATGCACCCTTCTGAATTATATGCAATGGACCAAGACAATTGAGTTGTTGGATAGCAAACAATGACCATGTGTTTGGGCTAAGAACAAGCATTTGTAATTGGGACCGGAGGATCAGACAGTGAACGGCTGATAATCTTGGTTGCAACCCATCGATTGGCAGCCTCAGTATAGTGTATGCCATCCCAGCTAATGCGAGCCCAGGGATCATCACAAGGATTACCATACACTGTCTCATTCACTTCCATGGTAGACCCACAGAAGACTGGATAAGGAAATAGACTACCACAACAGTAGTTCAAAGGGTCATCAAAGCCTGCCATCACCACACAGTTTAGACCTGTCATACAGATTATGAGTGAGCCAGAACACCACATTACAGTGGAATATTGTTAACAATGAGACTCACAAACAGGCCTACCTTGATTCTTTGCATCGCTGATTAGTGAAAATTTAGCTGAATAGATGTCAATGTTGGGTTACACTTACACCGTCCTTTAGCTGCTGGTTGAACTGAGCAATGTCGTTTTGGTACTTGATACAACCGTACTGGTCAAGAGAACCGTTCATGGCTTGGTACGGTCGAAGAATCTTGCCCCTTCATCGTAAAGTTGCTACAATGTCAAGGATTACCATAAATGAGATGGTGATTACAGGACCATGAAATGCAACCGAAGAAATGGCAATGAATCAGAGGGAGTGTTGTTAGAATTTGAGAATTTTTTAGATACTTTAAGAAATCTTTTGTATATTTTGTTAACAGTAGAATTAGTTGAAAAGTTGTGAAGACCCGTATTTTGTGGAATTTGTTTTTGAAAAAGCTAGATGTGTTAGTTGGATTTGGTACTGACTTAACAGTAATGTACCTAAAATTGTAATATTTATGTCATCATATGAATGAAATTGTGTGTTCACAAGTGTTTGTTGCTTACCTGTAGTGCTTGAGTGAATTGATTAACTATGTCTGGAATAGTTGCTCGAACCTGCTCTTCTGTCTTGTTTTGGAAAGCATATGCAAGATCGTTCTGGCCAATATCAATTATGTACAAGGCCTTTGAAAATTCACTAGGTTTTGGGGGATTTTTTATAAAAGTACGGCAATTTTTTTAAATAATGTCTAAATTATCATGATAAAAAATAATTTTAAATTTATGTAGTTTTGTCCAACGAGAAAAGAGAACAAATTTATAAGTGAGAAATCGTCTTTTGAAGATACGATAGTGACGATTTCCAAAATAATAATAATAATAATTCTCACTTTAAATTTTTTTTTAAAAAAAAAAACACCTAACACAAAAAAAAAAATTCTCACTTTAAATTTTTTTTTTTTTTAAATCTGAGTGAGAAATTGTCTATTTAAGAGACGATTTCCATAAAAAAAAAAAAAAATTAAATTCTAACTTTAAATTTTAAAAAAAAAAAAAAAAAAAAAAAAACCATGTGGGAAATCTCTCTTAAAGAGGCGATTTCTCACAAAAGTCATTAAAAAAAAAAACACCTAAGTAGGAAATCGAAAAAAAAAAAGATTCTCACTTTAAAATTAAACAAAAAAAATCTAAATGCGAAATTGTCTCTTAAAGAGACGATTTTCACACAAAAAAAATTAATTAATTCTCACTTAAAAAAAAAAAAAAAAGCATGTGGGAAATCGTCTCTTAAAGAGACAATTTCCATACAAAAAAAAAATTAAATTCTCACTTTAAAATTAATAAAAATAAATAAATAAATAAAAACCATGATCGTCATACAATTTCCCACAAAAGTCACTCTCCCCACAACAAAAGCCAAAAGTGAGAAATTCTCACTTAAAAAAATAAAAACAAAATCTTAAAATTTTTTTTTTCATTCTTTATTCTATTTATATAATAATTCGATTATTATAAATATATATTATAAAATTAATTAATTTTATTTACAAAATTTAATTTATAAATAATATACTAAATTTAATATAAGGTAAATAATATTTATTTATTGTTTTTTTCTTTCACTTTGGAATTAAAAAAAACTATTATCAATTTTATGTGAAAATTAAGTTTAAAAAAATTGTTATTAATTTATTAAATAAAAAAATAAAAAAACAAAAATGTCAGAAACGATTTTCAAAAAAAAAAAATTTTAATTCATTTTTCTATTCCATATTATACTTATACAATAATACAATTATTAAAAATATATATTATAAATTAATTAATTGTATTTAATTTAATATAAGATAAATAATATTTCTCTTATATTAAAGTTAGTATACTATTTATAAATTAAATTTAGTATATTATTTATAGTTTTTTTTTAATTCCAAAGTGAAAGAAAAAAACAATATATAAATATTATTTATCTTATATTAAATTTAGTATATTATTTATAAATTAAATTTAGTAAATAAAATTAATTAATTTTATAATATATATCTATAATAATCAAATTATTGTATAAATAGAATAAAAAATGAAAAAAAAAATTTAAGGTTTTTTTTTTTTAAAGTGAAAATTTCTCACTTTTAGCTTTTGTTGAGGGAGGGTGAAAGAGACTATTTCCCACATTGTTTTTTTTTTTTCTTTTAATTTTAAAGTGAGAATTTAATTTTTTATTTTTTTTTTATGGGAAATCGTCTCTTAATTGAGATGTTTTTTTTTTTTTTTTAATTTTAAAGTGAGAATTAATTTTTTAATTTTTTTGTTGGACAAAACTAAATAGATTTGGAATTATTTTTTTTACCATGGTAATTTAGGCATTATTTAAAAAAACCGCCGTACTCTTCTCAAAAATCCGGTTTTGGGAGACAGGCTGCATATGATGAGATCATCCCTGAGCCAAAGATGTCATCTGTTAAACCATGAGAGTTAGCACAACAAATCATTCAAGCTCGGTTTAGTTGCCAAGAAATGAAATATGGCAACAGAAAGCGAATTGGGAACCCCAACAAAGAATAGGAATGCAGTCTTACAATCAAGCATTTTCTAGATGCATTGGATATGAAAAGGAGAGGATTCTTAACTGACCGGAATCACTGAGGTTCTTATAAAGCTCTGTGGTGCGTGATTTTAATTGTATGAACTGGGAGACTTGAACACCGAGATGGAAAGGACTAAAATCACCAGGCTGAATGGATGAGCCTCCTGTTGCAAAATTTGCTCCATGTCTAAAATTGGTTCCTATGGAATCCAAGTATGCGCTCAGGAACGGTAGTCCCAAGTTCTCAGCTGCAAGGGTTTAATACCAACTATTAAATGATATGAATTCTGAAATCAAAATCAGGTAGTTTATATGTAGAAATATATGTTGAAATCCACCAGTTCTGTATAACATTTATGTTGGGACTTTAATGGATGATCTACTATGTAAAAAAGCAACCAAAGCACCAGTTTTGAGTTCCAATTTCATGTTTAGAGGCACTTTTAAGATACCTATGAAATCAATGATAAGACGCCCATCAGATAATCTTCCAGAAGGTTTTCTGAAGAAGATTTGGCCGTAGGGAGGAGGTACCTGAACAAGTGCAGCAGACCACCCTCCTGTGTCTGAATTCGAATCTCCAAAATTATAAACAGCAGGGAATGCATAGCTTGATGAACCACCCATAACCACAACTATTTTCCCCAAAACCAAAAGTGGAAAAATCCAGAACACCCTTTCAGAATCCATGATGTTTGTGCCTTGTGAACAAATACACTTCACCCAAAGAATGAACTCTTCCCTTTTTGCTTGTGTATGCTGCAACCTTCTGAGTGTTATATATATACATACATATCTATATATACATATCACCAAGGTGGCATTAGAGTGGAGGACAGCTGCAGATCCGATTGGAAAAATAGAAGTGGATAGGTAGTGTTATTTCGGCTAACTGGACAATGTAGATTCCACCAGAGTTCTAATAAAGCCAACAAGCATAGCATGGCTTCTGGGCTCCTACCAATATGGATGATATCAAGGTCAAGTGGCAACATAACCAACATTAAAAACAGTAGCTCAAATGGCATCACATCCATTGTCCTGTTACATGTCTTTGTCTCCTTCTTACTACCATATTCAAATCCTGGACTCTCAGAAATACTTTACAATTGCTTTCTTCAATCACAATAGGGAATTCTCTGTCGGGTTCTGCCATTGCTTTGTAGTAGGACAAATAATCCTCCAAAGCTATTTTAACGTTGTGGGTTATAAAATATTGATATATTAGTTTTTTATAATCAGAACAAAAGAATATAATTTGGGATATGGAAAGGGAAGGGGCAGCTTATGACAGAAGATTACTTTGAAAGCCTGATAATCTATCTGATATTGATAATGGCATTATGTTAAAAATTCCAAAGTCAGCATTGGGGTTTAAGAAGAAAAGGATAGGAGGAGATGCTCTGTTTGAGCCTCATGCCTTTGATCCATCTTTAAGATTCTGGAACCTCATTGCTTCTTGGTAACAAATTGGGTTCTCAGCAGATTGAGTGGATATTGTATCAAAAATCACTGCTCATGTAAAACTAAAAATTTCAGATGCCAAATCATTTTAGAATTAGGTTCCTCTGTAATTGGTTTCTGGGCTCACAGGAACTGTAAAGCCATCTTGATCTTTGTGGAAAAAGAAAGGAATGATTTGAATTACCAATTTCTTTCGCAATGGGGGGCATACCATTCTTAAAAATCCAGCTGCTAATGACTTAAGGAAGGGTAAAACAGGGTAACAAGATCTGCTACCATGTTGTGAGTTCAACATTATAAAGATTATTCCTTTCCTAGAAGGGTTAAGAAGAAGAGAAGGCATTTTCTCACTGCAATCATCTACCAGAGGAAGAGATATCTTGCAAGCCTGATACTTTGTGACTGAATTTCAGTCACTGTACATGGAATATGGCCACTTCAACCTTTTGGAAAAATCAAAGACAACCCAAAAGTTGGGATAATGGTTTGCCATGCATGAAACCTGGCTTAGGAAGTAATGGATTTCAAGAACCTGTGCAAAGGAGTGGATGTCATAGACATTCCTAGGATGAAAAATAAAAATGATGTCTTAACTATATGAACACAATTTATAGGAAACATTTTCTCAATGCAGCTAATTGTAGTCATGATAATTTAAATATAACAGATCAATGACTGTAACTTACATGTTCAAACATACTATGCCACATAATCATGAATTTGCAAATTCCTAGTTACTGAGACTAATTTATGTAAGTAGCAGGATGAGAAGACCATTTTGTTACTGGCCTGAACACAATTTCTTTCTTTATTTGAAAAAATGAATCATATATATCTCAAATTGAAAAAAACAAAACAAAACAAAACAAAAAACAAAAAACAAAAATAAAACAAAATGTAAAAAAGGAAGAAAGAAAAAACTAAGAAAGTAATCTGATGGAGGTTCTCGAAATGCTGCCAAACTGCAGTTAGTCACACTTCAGTTCTTGCTGAAGGTGAATTTCCAGACATAAAAAGGTAAATGGTATCCTATAAATACAAGTTTTGGCAGGAAGAGTGGATACAGACCCTGTGCATCTAATGGATATGCTGATTATGCAATTGTCGTGAACTCCAAGTACCATTCATAGGGGAACATGGGAAAATAACTGTTGGCAGCCTCTTGCTTTCCACCAAGTGAGGAAAATCAATGGTGTAGTGAAGTCCCCGACTCTCGTGCCTAGCAAGGGCACTGCTTACTACCAGCTTTGCACAACAGAAGAGGTTCCTCATTTCACAAGCTTCAAGTCCCACCATTGTTGGCTCCCATCCCTGCTGGAATAAGTACTGCTCCCACTTAGCCTCCAACTCAGCAATCCTCTGCTCAGCAGTTTTCAGCCTTCTTGTTGAACGAACAATTCCTACATACTTCCACATGATTGATTGCAGTTCTTTCCTCACTTTTCTTGTCCCACTTAAAACATCGTTCATTATATTGCTCCCAAGTGAAGTTGGCACAACAGGTTCTGCCCACCAATTTGAAGCACTGAGATCCAGAGTGGAATTACTCATGTGATCAATTGAGGGCTGCACAGCTCTTCGTGCAAAAACAAGTGCCTCAAGCAGTGAGTTGCTTGCAAGTCGATTTGCTCCATGCAAACCCGTGCATGCAACTTCACCTGCCACATACAGGCCTCTCACATTTGTCTCCCCTTGGAGTCCAGCACGAACCCCCCCACACATGTAATGAGCAGCTGGAACCACTGGTATTGGTTGGCGGGTAATGTCTAAACCATACTTGAGGCACTCAGCAGCAATGTTAGGGAAGTGGGAGAGAATCTTCTCTTTGGACTTGTGGCTTATATCAAGTAGCACATACTTCTCATTACGCTTTTTGAGCTGGTCATCTATACTTCTTGCTACCACATCCCTGGGAGCAAGCTCTGCTCTCTCATCATACAAGGGCATGAACCTTTCCATGCTTAAATTATAGAGGATGCCTCCATCACCCCTGACAGCTTCAGTGATGAGAAATGCATTTTCTCGTGTTTTGGCTGGTGTTATGGGAAGACCTTCATCAGCTAATGCAGTTGGATGGAATTGCACGAACCTGAAAAGATAAAAATAAATAAATAAATAAATAAAGGAATCCCCCAAAACCAGAATTACTATGTGATCTTCTAATAGAAAACTGGTTGGGCAAGAGGAAAATTATTACACCTATGCCCAAACTATAGCTAATAGAATTCCTTGACCAAAATAGAAGCGTTAATCACATACAAATGATGGTTGTCATCCTAGAGACCTTTTAATCAAGGTGTCAAACCAGCCAACCACTGCAATTCCTAAAATGTTTTGTTTCTAAATATATATGTATATATGTAAATGTGTCTAGTGTGCAAGATGGTGTTGAAAAATACCAAACAGGCCTTTAGTTTTTCACAAGCTTCATTATCATAAAATTATTTTCGGACCTCAAATCATCATAAAATTATTTTTGGATTTCAAAAAATGATTTGATCTCCATATTTTGGAGATTATTAATATTTTTGTAGTTATATCGTTACAGGAGATAAAATTATGCAGTCATATGCTATGACGAAATTGATGAACATCCAGGTCCTCTTACATTATCATAAAATGTCAGCCTGTCTAGCACCATATAGTTGTTTATTTAATAGGACAAGTATGATATGGTGATAGAAAAGAAGAGAGTATATATTCTTCTAACAATAAACTGAAGGTTCTCTACTTACTCCATGTTGGAAATTACAGCCTGGGCACGATGTGCCATAGCTATTCCATCTCCAGTGGCTACCTATAAGCATATAGCAGCAATGAATTCAATAAAGGAGCATTAGACCTACAATCAACCATTGTCGTTCTATCATATATTTGAACAAAACAACATCAATAAAAGGGAAAATCAAACTTTCAATTCCAATAATTATTTATCCTACAAAATACATGTATACTATCCAAGTAGAGTTGGTCATAGTCTACTAAAAGCAGAAGATTAGATGTGTAATACTTTGTTAAAGAAGGAAGGGAATGAATATGAGAAAGAGAGAGAGAGAGAGATTTGAATTCTCTTTTTACATTGAACTTTAGAAGTAAGGAGCCATCCAGGTTCAATTTTGGGTAATTTGATTTTTATTTTTACTAATCAAATACTGATACATTTTGTAAATGTTGAGACATGCAAAGCATTGTAGCAATCTTGAAGCAGCATACTGCAAATTCATCGACAGGAGTTTGCAGCTCTCCAAATAAGCTAGTATCTTGCCAAGATGCAAAAGTGTTTCCAAGGTAGAGGTTATAGTCAATTAATTTTTTTGAAAAAAAAAAAAACAATATGATACCAGAGGATTCGTGGTTGTTGGATAGATGTGTCCAGCTCCACCTGAAGCAAGTAAAATCACTTTTGCAATAAATCGTACCACCTAGAAGAAGTACAGGACAGAATAAAGTTTTGAGTAGAAGGAAAAATGAGGACCATAATAAACAGAAGAAAAAAGGTTTAAGGACCATTGCTTTTACCTCTTGTGTTTCAGTATTCAAAGTGTCAACACCATGACAAACTGTGTCAGAACCATCCTGCAAGCCCAGTATTAAATATGTTAAAGTGTGAACCCTGTAAACTATTAGCACTACCCCTGAATAGTGAATACCAAAACTGACAGCACTAAATCTATACTACAAAGATCTTATGAAGACCTTGGCAATATTCACTTGTCCCTAAACATGTTTATACACTATGTAAAAGCTAAATACCAATGTAGACTATATACTTGGCAGTAGAACTTTATATTTTTGTATGGAATGGGATTAGAACATGAGAAGAAGTGAACCTGAGAAGTCAGCAAATCTATTGCAAAATGATGTTCAAACATGAAGATGTTAGGATCATTGACAACTGCCTCCAACAGAGCCCGTTCAATCTCCCTTCCAGTCATATCAGCGGCATGAACAATTCGGTGATGAGAATGCCCTCCCTCCCTCGCTAGATGCAAATTTCCATCTTCCCCATGATCAAATGATGCACCCATGGCAATCAATTCTCTAATTCGGTCAGGTCCTTCTGTACAAACCACCTAGAGAATAATAACAAACTTGAGGAGAAGCTCGATGACTCATAAGAAAATTGTTAATGATGCTAATTGAATAATATTTATCTGGAATTTCTGACACAATGTAAGAACAGGTATAGGTGCAAAAAAGCGTTCTTATTTCTAATTGCTCAGAACTTAATAGTATAATTAAGTCTCAACATGCCGTGAACAGAACACAAGGAGGGAACTATAAAGAAAAATGAAAAATCCCCAATCCAGAATTGTTGAGAAGTAACTCAAGGAAGACACCCATGATAATGTACTACAGTATTTTTTGCTAGTACATTTATTATAATCAAATCTTATCCTGTACAGAGGATTGAATTTGGAGGTATCATGTATATCAGATATATGCATCTAATATTAACTGTTGCATTTCAGGAAAAGATTCTTCTCTTAACCTTTTTCAAAGCATTTTTGAGTTACATTCCACCATGAAAATTACTAGAATTATAAGAACAAAAATATTTATTCCAGGCTATATTGTTAACCTGATTTCCCGATACCCCATATTTTTCCCCTTTCCTACCAAACTTCCTCCTAAATGGTACCCACGCCTGGAGGAGTGCACATTAAAATTTAATGGGTTTGGCACAGCACACAAAATTTTCAAGTTTGATCAACTAAGCAGGATGTGAAGCCCATGAAAAAAATGAATGGCAATCAATTCTCTTACCAAATAGCAAAGATGATGAATGAATGAATGACAGAGCGAAATTATCAGTCTAGAAGCTTACTCTAACAGTCTCCTCATCACATAGATAAGCTCCTGCTATGATAGTGTCTCGCATATGACTCTCCACAGAATCCAAAGGGCATAATACAGCACTAACACCACCTTGAGCATAGTTTGTGTTGCTTTCATGAGGCTCTGCTTTAGTTATCACTGCAACAGAACCATGCTTTGCAACTTCAAGAGCATAGCGAAGACCAGCAACTCCACTGCCAATTACAGCAAAATCAAAATACTTTACAGAGCCATCGTTCAAGTATGATGCACTGACTGCTCTTAGGGGTTTCCAATTGTCATTAATTGAAGATTGGGGAAAATTACGTCGCTGGATCTGAAGGACTTTGGATAGCCAAGAAGACCTGGGAAATCATACAAAAATAAATAAACAAATAAAGCATTTAGCACAAGGGTAAGAATATACAGAAAAGCTCTATCTTAATGCAGCAAACAGACAAAATTATTTTGAGATGCTACATGATTTGAGCATATGTAAGATATGAAAGCATAAGGAAATTGAGACCAACCAATGGCAAGTTGTAAATCTTCCAGTAATAGAAATGATATATGCTATTTTTTTCTATACAAACCCAGGAAAAAAAATATGAAATTTCAGTACATCTCAAGTATCTCTTGTACTCAAAAGCAAACTTTTAATCGGTGCTCATTTCTTTAAATGATAAGGTACATAGTAGTTGCAGTGGCATCAAATTCATATGAAGACTCGGATAATACTAGGAAAGAGATCCCAAATAGATACCCTGAAAGCCCTTTCTGTGGACATCCTTTGAATGTTACACTGGAAACCCAAGAAGCCTGGCCACAACTTTGTCCCCTGCACACTGTCTCTCTGAAATGCAGTTTGCTGCTTCCTGCAGCTACAGCAGTTGTCATTGCAATCCCTCTACTGAGGGACAAGAGCAAGAGGAGAAAAGAAAAATCAGTAATTCACTTTTTCTTTCCTTTCTGAGAATTGAATAGACATCAAATTACCAACAACTACATGAACTAATATAAGGCGAAAAGGCACTAACAGATAAAAATGGAATACAAATGTTACCCAGTTTCCTAATCAAAGATCTAAACTAAAAGAGCATGAATGAAAATCCCGAATTTCAAAACGTGTATTCATGAGTCATGATTGAACAAAAACTAAACAGACTAAAGGAAAGCTATGTTTGGCTGCTGAGAAAACTTGGGGGGAAAAGAGAATTAAACTAAATCTTGAATCATAAAAATTAGTATTGGGTGACCCACAAAGCAAAAAAGCTTTGAGGGCATGGTTCACAAATACAACAAAAAGGCAAAACTAAAAACAATCATGTCCGCCAGCTCCCTCGTTTGGAATCAAAGACAATAGAATAACACATGATCTCAAAACAAAAAAGGAACTATCTTGCTTCATCGAAACAACCCCATCAATCATGAGTGCCAACATCACAAAAAACAAAGGAACCCTCGAATTATTTTGACAAAAAACTACGAGTCGGGCATTAAACAGAATAGCTGGCTGAGAAAAAAACCAGAACTCACAAAAGGGTTGGGTTTCAGATACTCAATAGTCGAAGCAGAGCTATCTGAACCTGGGTCTCCTCCTTCCTCACTCTATTTAACGGATCCTGAGCGCAAAACTAACCAACCAACCAATGAACCAAATCACAAAGATTCTGAGAATATTATATCAGTCTTTATTAAATTAATAAATAAACGATAAAAAAAATGAAGATGGGTTGAAAAAGAGAGAGGGGCAAAGCAGCTGAGGGGGAGAAAGAGTCCTACGTTTTCGAGGCGCCACACGGCCCACACCCGACTTTCCTCTCAGCCATCCTTCAACTTCGCGCCATCCTTACGAGCGCCGTCCGTTTTTGT